>NC_056737.1:613671794-613839294 GCF_019279795.1 Protopterus annectens | reverse complement strand
GAAACTCTGCCAGAGCAGATGTTTCACTTAGGATTCCGTCCAAACCAATAACTATGCACGTGGGGGATGCACGGCCCAAACCAAACTATGAAGAAACAAAGATGGCCAGCAAGATTAGCAGTTGAATATGCAGCCAAAGACCAGATAGTGAATAATCAGACTTTTTATTGTAAATAAAACAGACCGGTTTCGGCAATAAAACGCCTTCTTCAGTGTTGAACAAATAACATAATAAGAATGCAAATTTATACAAAATATTGGCCAATAGGCACAAGAATGTGCTGTTAGACCTCATGAATAATGTATGATATATTCTGTTCAAGCAAACACAAAACTAGGAACATTGTAAAATTGTATAAGATGCCCTAAATCAATATTTCCAAACATCACAAAAAAAACAATAGTATACTATGGAGCCGTAAAGCTATAAATGTACACTGTGCGGAAAAGCCCTATACAAAAACACAATATAAATGTATAACATATAGGGAATGTAAACATAAAAATAAAAATTAGTCCCAAAAAGAAAAAGTCCTATTCCAAATCGAAATGTCACTCAATCCATCAGGTAAGAATCCGGATAATCTGACATCTAGTCCAAACCCAAGATGTCGCGTCTCGCACGTGTGGTAAACGCCTGTTGTATTCCCATCACAAACACACATATGAATTGCAGAGAAATGTCCCGAAAAAGTAAAAAATCAACTCGTTACCTTGACATCAGTATCCTGAACATTGTGTATATATTTTCTTGCTTTCTCTCATCCAGCTATATATGTGTTGGATATGTATCTGGCAGTATTCCTCTGGTAAGGCAGTAATATTATTTACCTCCCTAGGAATATTGGCATATTGTTGAACCTTCTTCCCACATCAACCTTCCTGGTTTTAAGGACGGTGTACCAGATTGGGTACTTTGTTGGGGCGGCTGGGGAGCCTCTTACCAGTTTCTGCCAATATTATAGTAAATATATAAAAAAAAAAATTTCTGGGTTTGCCAACCATTGCCATTCTCTGATATTATTTTCTCTTTGGTTTATATTGCACATCCACAGCATGGACCTAGAAAGCATATTATCTGGATTATGTGCCGATCGGGAGGATATTGAAGTGTTTGGGATCAATACCTCACCAGGCAGTAATTCAAGTAACACGGATCAACGTATCTCACCTGACTGTGATATGTCCTTCCATTCTCTTACTAAAGGACTCAAAACTTTGAGATCCAACATATGGCATTTGAAACTATTTAGAGCATACTCCAACAAGAATATTGCTCCAAGGGGCTTGAGAATAAGGCTCCAACCATTGGTAGGAAGACCGGATGACAAACTAAATAGTGATTGGAAGGAGGCCTTACAAATTGGGTCCATGTTATTTGTGAATGTCCTCTTACAATATTATGAGAGAATGGTGGATGTGAATATTGCGGAGGTTAAAACACTGTGTTGTAATTGTAAAAAATTTGAGTCCCTACCTAAATTTCAGGATAACATTAAGAAGTTATCCAAAGAATTGACAAACCACGAAAAAATTATCAAGGAAAGAAAGATTAAAAAATTTCACAGAGATTATTCTGATTATCAAAGGGGACGACCCTTTGAGTTTAATCTTTCTGTCAGATTTGCAGATACTGGTCAGGGGCCTGCCTCCGGTCGCCCTAAGAAAAGACCCAGATCTATTCTCAAGAATAGGGATGGGTTCAACAATAGCACTTCAGGAGAGGATTCCTCTCTCACGGATTATGACAGTTCAGGGGATCACCAAACAAAAAGAAATCGAACAGAAATATCCCTTTAGAAATGGCTCCAAACATAGAGGGGGTAGGAAACACAAGAAAAGACCCATTAGAGCATTCCCTGGATGGTTTGATCCAGAACTTTCTGACATAAGCCAAGATGAACAATTAAACCGAAATGTTTTAAACTTATCTAATGTACAATTGTCTGGTGATCAATATACTCTTTTGAATAAAGGGCTCAGTTTTATACCTGGTTTCTTCTCTAATGAATATCACATAGTTACAGATGTTATTAACTTTTGTCGTAGCCTTAACCTTAAGTTATTTTTTGCAGATGACACATCTCAAAGATCGAATGAATTCAGATTGGGCAAATCTGAGTTCCAGCCCCCCATGAACAAGCATGTGTCAATTTTTATGCAGTCAGTGTTTAGGGATCTACATTTTCAAAATTATGGACATACTATGTTGAAACACAACCTATCACAACAGGAGAGCATTGCACTCCAACAGTTACGTAACAACAAGGATATAGTTGTATTACCAGCAGACAAGGGTGGGGCTGTGGTAGTACAAAATATGAGTGATTACCTTCAAGAGGGTTTATCCCAACTATCAGACACAGCATGTTACATGAATATGGCCATAGACCCAACCCCGAACTTTAAGCATGAAATTGGCTCCTTTTTGAATTTAGCGTGTGAGGAGGGCATCATCAGCAAAAAATGTGTTATACAACTTTTGGTTAAAGAGCCTCGTAAACAGATCATGAACCTATTACCTAAGATTCACAAATCACTAACCAAACCTCCAGGAAGACCGATAGTTTCGGGTATTGGGTCTTTGACTGAACCCTTGTCCACCTTCTTGACGCAATATCTTAAACCTCTTTTGGGTTTGGTGAGGGCAAGGCTTCAAGATACCACACAGTTCCTGAAAATCATCGAGGATACACAATTGGAGCCAGGGTGGCTCATGTGCTCACTGGATGTAAAAGCCCTGTACACGAGTATACCGCATTGGGCTGGATTACAAGCCCTTAAATATTGGTTGGACAGGGCAGGTTTATACTCACCAGGATTTAATACGTTATTGATATGTATGTCAGAACATGTACTCAACAAGAATGTTTTTTATTTTCAAGGACAATGCTATTGGCAACTACAGGGTACAGCTATGGGAGCATCTTTTGCTCCCATTTATGCTGACCTGTTCATGGCATTTTTTGAAGAGTGCATGATTTATGATACGTCTCATAATATATACCTGGTCGAAATGGACATCTGGCGTAGATACCTGGATGACTGTTGGATGGTATGGCGTGCGGATGTGGGTTATTTGCATGAATTTGTGGATTATCTCAATGGCAACATCTGGGGAATCGAATTTTCTATCACTTATGATATGCAGGTTATCAACTTTTTGGATGTTACGATCTCCAGGAATCATGATCATACTTTGGCCACCAGAGTGTTTCGCAAGTACCCCCAATATAATACCTTACTACACGCATCCAGCATGCATCCATGTCATACTATCAGAAACATCCCGGTTTCACAATTTATGCGCATGAAACGCCTTAGTTCCACCCAGTCAGACTATGACATCACTAGTCTTGATTTAGGTTGCAGATTTGCTAGTAGGGGATACAAACTCTCAGATATTAATACTGCATGGACACGATCCTCCCGGATTAATAGGAACAATTTGCTAGATTACAAGATCCCTTCTGGTGATTCCAGACCAACAACTATTAGATTCATCACTACATATAGTAGGAATTATTACGTTATTAGGGATATTATCAATAGACACTGGAATATACTAACAGCCAATGAACAACTTAGACATTTTTTGGGTGAGGAATGTCAATTTTCGTATAGAAAAGGCAAAACATTGGGGTCCCATCTCTCCCATTACAAACATATTGGTAGTGGTGGAGCAATTCACAAACAACCCACAATAATGGGACATGAATTATTGGGTACACACTCATGTGGTCACTGTGGGTCTTGTAAACAGATCACCAAGTCCCAGAACTTTTTGAGTCGTGATACCAGTAAGGTCTTTGACTGCAAAATTTTTGGAAACTGTAGCAGTGATTGGGTTGTGTACCTGGCATCATGCCATTGTGGGGCATTTTATGTGGGACAGACTTCCCGGCCACTCAGGTCACGAATAAATGAACATCGCAGTGACATGAAAAATAAAAGGGAGACCAATGCTTTATATCGACATGCATCAAAACATCTACAAGCACAGTTCATATTCATGATTATTGACCGTATAGTGGGTGATCGTAGCAACCCACAAGAGTGGCATGGTATTCTTAATCATAAAGAGAAGTACTGGATAATAACTTTGGGTGCACTTTTTTCACCTGGTCTCAATGATCATCTCTAACATTTGCCATGAAAAGGCTGTATTGATTTCTATCTTGTTCAACAACTATATCAGGTATAATAATTTTTGAATTATTTATTTGTATTTTTGCAATGTATCATGCATTACTAAGAGAGATACTGGACAATTATTTTGAGCATCACGCTCCGACCTTGTCCCAATGATCAGTGATAACTGTTAGCCTATGCATTAGGAGGCACTGAATTTCATTTAATCTATTAAGAGTAATAGGCCTAACACTTTCTGAATGTTTTTTTAGATATAGATATATATTCACATATATGTTTATATATACATTGTTAAAGCAATCAGAATCATTATTATTTTTATGTCTAGTTTTGAAATATGCCCCACATGGGTTTTTCTTTCTTTATTTTTTCAAATATTTAGCACAATTATGACTATGGAGTTACATATTTACTATGTACATTTATAGCTTTACGGCTCCATAGTATACTATTGTTTTTTTTGTGATGTTTGGAAATATTGATTTAGGGCATCTTATACAATTTTACCATGTTCCTAGTTTTGTGTTTGCTTGAACAGAATATATCATACATTATTCATGAGGTCTAACAGCACATTCTTGTGCCTATTGGCCAATATTTTGTATAAATTTGCATTCTTATTATGTTATTTGCTCAACACTGAAGAAGGCGTTTTATTGCCGAAACCGGTCTGTTTTATTTACAATAAAAAGTCTGATTATTCACTATCTGGTCTTTGGCTGCATATTCAGCTGCTAATCTTGCTGGCCATCTTTGTTTCTTCATCACTTAGGATTCCCCCATCCCTTTCTCTGTGCCTATACTCTGATATCAATCCATGATTGGGAAGGCAGTGTGTAGCCTGCAGTCCAAATGTGTTCTTGAACCCTTCCCATTCTGTTTACCTTTCCTTCTCTAATTATTTGCTCCCATTACCATGGACAGTTTTCGCCAATAAATTTAAACCCCCTCTTACCTGTTCTCTGGACCCCTAATTGTACTCATCCCTATTGTCAAAAATCTCCTTTTTCAATTCTCGTGTTGCCTTAGTTCTTAGAATACTTTCTGCTATTTTTTGAATATAATATTCTGTATAGCTGTTATTCTCCTTAAAGAAATGCATACAAAATTTGAGTCTCACATTATTTCTTGACACCCCACCCCATCTATTTCATCATCATCCCTTTCCCCTTAGACTTGTAGCTTTCTGGTCATGTTACATATATGAGCCTTAACATTGTAGCTGTAAAATATCCCTTCAAGTCAAGTAATCCTAAGCCACCTTGTTCTGTTGGAAGGATCAACTTATTCCATGTGACCCTTGCCCACTTCCAATTCCTTCAACTCTTTATTAATTATTGTTTACAACTTCTCCTCTGTTTGATACAGATATGCCTGACCTGTATATAAAAGTAAATGGAATAAAACATTTTTACTGCTTATATCTTACTATCCATATCCATAAACAAGAGCTTCCACTTTCTCAGTTTTGTATTATCTTTTTAGCCTCCTCTCACTTGTCCTTAGCTGCCATAACAAAAGCTTTTTTAATCCATATTCCTAAATAGTTCATTTTATCGTGCCCCCATAAATATGGGTATTGCTGAGCCAGTTCATGTGTATGTACATAGTTTACAGCTATAGCCTTTGTTTTATCTTCATTAATTTTATATACTGAAAAGATCTAAAACTATATCAAGATGTTTCACAACACTGAGTTGCCATTTTCTGGTATTATCAGGTTCAAAATAATATCGGACGCAAATAAAGCCAAATTTTCATGATTACCAGAGCAATTATATTCTTGAATTTCTGTGTTCTTTAATTTCTTTGCCAGTGAATCCAAATATACAGTAAATAACAAAAGAGAAAGAGGACACCCATGCCTGGTTCCTCTGTTTAGAAATTGTCAGATAGAAATCTGTCCATACTATTTTTTGTCACCAGTCCCTCATATACCCTCCTAATTAACCTTATTGTTTTATCAAGGAATGCAAATACTTCTATTGCCCTACTCATAACATATCAGCTTACTCTGTCAAAAAACTTTCTCTACATCAAGACCTACCAGCAACAGTGGTATTTTCTTACACACTGCTTCTCTCCAGATCATTATTGTTCTCTTAATGTTGACAAATGTTTACCTCCCCTCCTTAAAACCACATTGATCCATGTCTGTCAGTTTTTACATTTTTTAGCAATTATAAACATAAACACTTTATAATCATGCTTTAAAATTGAAATGGGTCTATATGAAGCGGTCTGATGGGTCTTTACCATCTTTAAGTGTTACAGCCACCACAGCTTTCTTCCAGGATGTTAGTGTTTTCCCTCATTTTAATATGCTGTTAAACAAAACCTTCTAGATCTTTATTGCTTTCTTATCTCCTAGCTTCCAAACATCCACAGGAATACCATCTATTCCCATCTCATTTCCTCCTGTCTTAACTGTTGAGACTCATTTACCTCTAACTTTGGCATATTTAAGTCTTCCATAAATATTTCCTTTTGTGCTCTTTCCTGATTTCCATATTTCTCTGCTTTGTACAAACTTTCCTAAAATGTCCAAAATACCTCTAATACCACTACAGGATCTCTGGTTACTTTTCTTGTTATAGGCTCACTAAGATTGGCAACAACCCTTTCTACTTTTAGTTGCCTAAGTCGTTACACTAAAAGGTTTTCTGTTCTTTAGTTATTATCAAAAACAATTGCTTAACAGCAGCCATTCTAAACTCATGCATATTACTCAGATACTCCCATATTTTCTCTGTAGCACCCTCCAGTTGCATCTCTTCTTGTTCTGTGAGATTCCCCTTATTCTGCAATACTTGCACCTTTGTCAGCTCCCGAAATAATTTTTACTTTGTCACCATATTTCTTTTTCTTTTATTTCAACCTTGGTTTTAAAATCCAATTTCATTTTATCCCACTCACTGGCTGTAACTTGTGAATAAATGTCTGTCTTCCCTAATATCTCTAAAATAATTTCCACTACCCATGCTTTAAATTTTTTCTTTTTAACAGATGGATGAGAAAGTGCCACTGTCTCAGTTTTATTTCATTATCCTGCATTTTTACCTTTGTCATTATTGGCACATGATCTGAAATAGTTAATGGATGTGTGTCGAAGCTTTCAATTAAATGCACATGTTTGTGTGAGATGTATCTGTCTAGTTTGGCCGAGATAGTGTACTTTGGGGAATAATATGTACATTCTCACAGAGTTCATACTACTGAATGCATGTCTTCCATACAAAATATTTTTTTAAATTTCTTCAGAAATCAACCGTCTTTTGTTATATTTTCCTTTCTAGGTCCTCTAGATACAGCCTCACTGCTATAATTCAAATCCAGTTCCCACCTGTAACTAATATTCCCCATTGAAAGATGATTATTCTTCCAAAATTTTCTTAAACTCCATAATAGCAGTTTTAGGTGAAATATAAATACATATCAACGTAATCCTCCCCTCTTTCCAGAAGCCCCTTACTATCACAAGTCTAATATTATAATTTCTTCCTCTTCTATCGGCTTGCTAGTAGCCCCTTACTACCACAAATCTAACATCATTATCTTTTTTCCTCTTCAGTCAATTTCAGAGCTCCTTTTGCAGTTAATGCAAGTGCTCTACTTTTCCTTTATTTCTGATACTCTGCTACACATCCATCCTGAAATCCTTTCTTTCTGAAATTCACATACTCATTTCTTTTCAAAAGTGACTCCTGTAGCATTACTATTTTCACTTTGCATTTCTGAATATATATAATTCAGTACTCTTTCCTTTTTATCTATACCTGTTGGGCGATTCATGTTCCAAAATAATACGGAAAGTATCGCTGTTATGATAAGACGTTATTATTCCCACCTATTGTATATGACAGTATTTTTAAATGTTTGTTTCCATTTTTTGTTTTTTAGGTACCCACTAATGTTTGGCAGGTTGATCTTTTATACGTTTGTTTCTTGTCATCTCCATTTGAACCTATGTCACATTTTACAAGACTTTTTGTTTAAATAAAAACTGTCAAACAAGAAAAAAAAACATGCACACCCTAGAATACCCACATAACTTATAAACTTAAAGAAAGCACAGAAAACTAAGTACATCTTCAAATAAAGACGTTTGACCCTTTTGATAGGAGCAATTGCCCAAAATTGGCAGTTGTGCTCACAGGCATTACCTAACCTAAAATTAAGGTTATCCATGCTAAGACGCATTTTACAGCCTGTGTTCCTATTTACAGTAATTGCTACCTGTCCTTGTCTTATCTTAAGTCCCCACCTCGATGTGAAAAACTGTATGCTTTAAGAAAACATCAACTTTTAGACTTAAAAAAGTGCTGTGGCTTGTCCCACTAGTCAGCTTGTCTCCATGGAAACATAAAAACAAAATGTATATCAACCCTCAGCTGCAGACTTTTCATCTCACACTGAACATTTATTTGCTAAAGGAAGACTCTTAATTGCATTCACTGTTCTGTTATTTACTTGCTTACACTAAAAACATGTTATTAGATTAAGCCAAGGGCCTTAATCCAGGCATTTACATTTGCAAATGTAAGAGAAAACATATCAACTCTACATATATATTGGTCAATGCACTTTTATACCCCACACCCGAACAACCCAAGATGACAGCCTGTTAACTTAAACATGCTTTTCTCCAGTCTTTCTTCTCTTTTTACATTGTAATGGCCAAACTTCTAAAATCCAAAAAATGCACCCATTTACTTTAGTATCTTTAGCACAAACAGCAGTAACAGAACATGCTTAACCATGTTACATGCAATTTATATCATGACATGTTTTATACATATACTGTTAAGAACAGTAATTGTTTTACTTGTAGTTACCTTTTTCTTTCCTCTTCCTTTTCCCTTAGTTCCCTTCCAAACATTAATGACATGAAGTGGGGCATATGCTTTTCAGTCCCCCCACAGATTTAACAAAGTCAAAAAAAGCCCAGTCTTTCCACTTTTTCAAAACATTAATGACATGAAGTGGGGCACATGCTTTTCAGTCCCCCCACAGATTTAACAAAGTCAAAAAAGCCCAGTCTTTCCACTTAAATTCACAAATACGATTGATGCTTTATAATCACACATTTATTCACTAATTTCAGTGTTGGTGGCCGTCTTCCTGTTTTGGTTCAAATCTAAGGAATTTCCAATTCTTCTAGTCAACTCCTGTGCTTTTTCTGTCTCTCAAGCATTTTCCTTTGGAACATTGGAAAAGGTTTCACTGGCAAAGCCTCTATGAGCTGTATTGTCAGAGGAATGAGAATCAGAGTCCCCTTCTGTTGAATGATTCATTTTCTGTTTGACAAACATTTTTATTTCCTCCATAGCCTGTTCTGCAGCAGAAAAATGACATGATCATCCAGGAAAAAATATCCTGAAACCACTGGAGTTAGCATCTTGAATCTCATACCTGCCTCTTGACATTCTGAAGACCTTTCTACATTCTCTTATTGCTGGGATAAATCTGCTTCTATTTTGCCTGGTGTACATTGAATAATGAATAATCATTTTCCATACGCACTCCACTGTCTCCAGTTTTTAATACTTTGTCCTTCTGCCAAAGTTAATGGAAATACTATGATCAAGTCTTTCTGCTGGTATGATTGCATCTTTACTAATACAGGTCTTTGCTGCATTCTCATGACCAGGTTTGGAGCATATACAGAATGTGCCCATTCAATTAACAGACCCTGCTGTGGAATACCAGTTAGATTCATAGATTCATAGATTAGTACTAGGCTAACTGCCCTTGCGAACCATTTTAAGCCTAGCCAATTATCCTGAGGAGACTCCCAAACCTGCCTTGTGTGTGTTAAGGCAAAACACCTTAACCATAAGGCCACCCTCCCAGTGCTTTCATAAAATTAATAGTCTGTTCTTTCCAGTTTCTCTGGTACTGCAGAAATCTCAGGTTTTCCCTGCGTGCTCTGTTCTTCAACTCTACTATTTTTTTGAAACTGCACTTTTTGAGTAGTCTCATACTCAGCCAGCCTTTTCTTAATTTGGCGTCTGATTTTTGAAGTTTTCTCAGTTCATCAGACTAGCTGTTTAAAGCTTCTTCCATTTTTTTACAGCCTTTTGTTATTTAAGTTGATATAGTCCTTTACTGTTTCTTTTATTTTAATCAGCTCAGGGCACATTTAGATTTTTTTCCTCTAGATTACTACATGTCTTGCACCAAAGCAGGAGATTGAATTGGTTTTTTGCTGAACAGCTGCAGGAGTCTTTTCAGTCATTGTTTTCTCTCTACCTTTACCAGTTAATTTTCCTTTTAGGTTCTCTAAGCTTTTTCTTTGCAGGGATCTGGGCAATCTACTTAATAGCCCGTTACTGAATTTATTAAAAATGGCAGGGCTTCTGGCTCTTTTCTTTCAGTTTCTTTACTTACACTGGAGAGCTGAAATTAACCTGTTGATCATTGTGCAGCCATCTTGGAAGTCCCCAGTGCATTAAAGCTTTATTCTTTTATAAATGCTGTAATGTACAATGATGCAAGAAGTTAGACTGTGTAAAATGTGAGTTCTTACTTGGGTTTATTTACTTATCTTATTTAGATGATTTAGAATTATTTGTTAAAAAATAAACAATAAATGGTAGACACTCTAAGGTTAGGTAATCAAGTAGAACATACTATATTTAAATAAAGAAAAATCTAAGCATTGGGGACATAAAATATTAGGGGAGTGTTATTCGAAAATCATATTGCTGTGTTGGGCACTGACTTTGGAAGGAAGGAAATAATACGAGAATAATATTTAGGGGGTGGGCTTACTTTTCTCGCTGATAAAGAAACAAAATTATTGACCATATTTTCTGCAACACTGTGAGGTTTGCAGCTTAGTCCAGTAGTGAGTAGTAAAGTGTGATAAAGGTGTTGCATTGTTAGCATACTTGGATTGTGAAATTAATAAAATGACAAGGCTTCTTTACCAACTTTGGTAATACAAATATATATTTTTTAGAGAAAGCAAACAAGATTGAAAAGCAAACAAGATTGAAAAAATTAGGTAGTGATGAAATCATTTAATATCAGAAAAGATTATAATGTAATAATTTGATTTGTGCTGAAATCCTGCCTTCATTTATACATCACTCCTCCTCCTGATGAATATTCTGAATGTATCCCCCTGATTTCATTTTTTCTATGTAATTTGCACATTCCCTTTTCTAAAGATCACACTTCCAGTTGTTTTATCTCTTTTGCAATTTTCAATCTTTCAAATGCAATTGGTTTAGAGTTTGATTAACATTTTCTAGTCATCACTTTTTTGTCAGCCAGTAGAATTAAACTTATTTAGGCCTTTATAATATCTAGGCAATGTAGATCCTGTGTCTCAGCTCCAAAAAAAGTATTTCCTTAATTGCAGCCATTCACTTCCCCAATATTTTATGCAGAGTACTCTGTAGAGAATTTTAAAAGTCTGCCAACTAATTATACACTCCCAAAAACCATGTTCCCATTTACCTCTTTGGCTGTCTATATGAGGAAAAATTATTTGAAATCTACTCTGAGTATAATTGTACCTATACAAACACTTTCAAACAAAAATCGTAAACCTTCTGGACATTGTTGCATTCTCTGGAAACACAAGTCCTTTCATTGCTTTTGTTCTCTTGTAAACTACTTTTCCAGTCCTTCTTCCAAAACTTTTTTTTCCTCCATGATTGATAGTGATTTTGGAGTATTTTATATCCCCTAGTAATTATCCCTTTTTTAACAGAAGCTTCTGTTCCAAATTTGGTTAAAACTTCTACCAGAGCACGTCTTTCACTTAGGACTCTCCTATCCCTTTCTCTTTGCTTGTACACTGATATCAATCCATGGTAGGGAAGATAGTTAAAAAAAAAAAAACAAGAAGAAACTCTGCAGTGTGGAGGGTGGGATGTTCACTTCCTAAATTATGTTATGCACTTTTTTCACTTAATAAAATACATGGTATAAAATAATTGAAAAGAAAATAGTAGATAGTCCACAGCTGAGTTAAAAATGGAATATCCTTTATTGAAACACGCAAACAAGCAATCCTAGTTAAGTGTAATGAACCTTTTGTTTTGTGTCTTCCCAGATATCCTTAGCTGCCATAACAGAAGCCTTTTTAATCCATATTCCTAAAAACTTAATCTTACCTTCTTCTTCTTCTTTCAGCTTTTCCCGGTTAGGGGTCACCACAGCGGATCACCTGTCCATTCATGATTGGCAGTGGAGTTTTACAGTGTCGAGTTGCCAGCCTGGTGCCCAACCTTCCACAGAAGGCACACACTTACACCTAAGGCCAATTTAGAGTGTCCAATCCACCTACAGCATGTTGTTGGGATGTGGGAGGAAGCCGGAGCACCCGGAGGAAGCCCAAGCGATCACAGGGAGGACATGCAGACTCCGCACAGAAGGCATTCCAGCCGAGGACCGAACCGGAGAACCTCTTGCTGTGAGGCGACATGTCCCCATAAATATGGGCATTGCTGAACAAAATCTTATGTGGCTACATAATTTACAACTGTAGCCTTTCTTTTATCTTAATTTTATATCCCTAAAAGACTTGAAACTATCTCAAAACACGGAGATGTCCTTTTCTGTATTTTTCAAGTGCAAAATAATATCATCTGCAAATTAAGCCATCGTTTATTGATTACCTTACCACTTATGTCCTTGAATTTCTGCTTCCTTATTTTCATTGCTAATGGTTCTACATGCAAAGCAAATAAAAGGGAAAGAGGACACGGCTGCCTTGTTTGCCTGTTCAATCACGATGTACTGGACAGGATCCTCCCATTTTAACTTTTGTTTCTGATCCTTCATATTTCCTCCTAATTAGCCTTATTATTGCATCAGAGAATGTAACTGCTTCTGTTGTGTTACTCATAAAATCCCAGCTAAATCTGTTATATGCTTTCTCTGCATCAAGGCCCACCAAAAGCAGCAGTGTTTTCTCACATTCTGCTTCCCTCTGGCTATCATTGTTCTATTAATATTGTCAGATTTTGGCCTCCCCTCAACTGAACTACATTGCTCCATATCTATCAATTTTGGCAACACTTTTGCCATTATTTTACATAATGTAGATATAAACACTTTATAATCATAATTTAAAATTGAAGTGGGGTCTATATGAAGCTGTGTATGAATAGGCTCTTTATCCTCTTTGGGCAATACAGCCATCACAGCTTTCTTACAACATGCTGGGGCTTTCTCTGCTTTTAAAATAGTGTTAAACCAAATCTTCCAGATCTTTATCACTTTCTTCCCTACTAACTTCTACAGTAATACAATCTGTTCCTGGAGACTTCCCTGCAGATTGATTGAACTACTGTTTATATCTTATCTCATCTTATCTTAACAATTAGTATTGAGGTTCATATTCCTCTAATCTTGGCATAATGATGTCTTCCATAAATATTTCCATTTGCCCTCTTTCTTAAATTCCACATTCCTCTGCTTTATACAAGTTGTCAAAAAATTCTGAAATACCTCTACTATAGGATCTGTGGTTATTTTTCTTGTCATGTTGTTTCCTAAGTTTAGTGACAGCCCTTTTCACTTTTTGTTGTCCAAGTCATTGTGGTAAAACTTTTGTGCTCTGGAATTATCAAAAAATAGTTGCTTAAAAGCAATCATTCTAAACTCGTGCATATTATCCACATGCACCCTTATTTTCTCTCAAGCATTCTGTAGTTGCTCTTCTTCTGTGAGTTTTCTATTATTCTGCACTACTTTAATCTTTGATGTTCTTTGTGTTTCACTGTTGCAGTCATTACATTTGGGTTTTCTGCTTTGCAGTAGCCCCCAGTCGGCCTGATTAACAAAGTCTTGGGTCCTGCGTTGGTTGCTGTCCCTTCTTCCATAACGTCAGGAGTATGAAACTTGCAGTCAACACCATTACATTACATCAGTCTTTCTTGCCTTGCGGTGCCCGAAGCAGAAGCAGTTCGCAAGTGCCGGTTGGCCAACTCCTGAAATTTTTGTTTTCAAGTTTCAGAATCAAAGTCTTCAACTAAAGCTAAGTACCCCATTGGGGAAACTTTTTCTTGCTCCTTACCAATGTCAGTAAAAGTTAATAATTGCATTACTTGTGGAAAGCAAATACCTCACAAAGATTTAAATTTGTAGGCACTGACCACAATGTGCCTTGCTGTTGGTTTTATGCTTTATTTAAACAGTGCACTATCCGTTGTCTGTATATTTTCGCTTCTAAATATTTCGGTTCTTGGTTTAATTATCCAGAAATGTCGTCGGTTAGCCTTCCGACTACTGGGATTCCGAAAAAATGCAAAAATAAAGACAGAGACAGGCCGCTGAGGTCCAAAGCTGCCGACGATGCTTCTAAGCCAGTTTGCCGGTACTCGGTGAGGCACTTTTGCAGCCCCTGGTACCCACTACTTCTGACTCGCAGGCCTCTACTAAGACCCATTCGGAGGCCGGTATGCTGCGAGATGTTTCAACTGTGGAACCTGCGGATGTCTCAACCTTGGATGGGTCCAGAGCCGCTGTGCAGCCACTGGCTTCTGAGGGTGTATTCAGGCCTATGGACTTGCATATTAAACCGATGCCTCCTTCCTCATTTAGGCCAAAATCTCGAACCATGCCTAAGAAACCGATGCCCAGGCCACATGCTCAGGCCTCTATGCCTAAAAAACAAATTATAAGAATGGCTGAAGATCTTATAACTCTAATCAGGGGAAGCCAACCTCCCCCTTCTAAGAGACCTAGGGCTGAAGTTGTTTATGAATCTTCTGAACAGGATTTTGATTTTTCTGATTCTTCTGATGATCTGGATTTGCCCTTATCTACTTATGAGGATTCTGATGCAGAGGACTCTATTCCCCCTGCTTCCCCTCCAGATGATTTTTCTTTTGGTGAAACCTTACATATACTCTAAGGGAGCATTTCCACTGGAAAAGCCAGGACTTTTCTGATTCTAAAAAGAGGCTTAGTAATTCTTACTCCTGCCACAGCATAGGCCTTTAGCTATGATGCTTTTTCAGAATCTAGTTTGGCCCCTGATTCTTTGCCTCCTGCTCCCAGAAAGCCTGACAGATATTACAGGGTTCCTGATTCTCACAAGTTCCTTTTTAAAAATCCTGTTGTGGATCCAGAGACTGTTTCACAGGGACCCAAGGGCATTAAGGCATCTACTGCTAAAAATCCTACCCCCTCTGATAGAGACTCCAGGGTGCTGGATAGATGGGGTAAGAAAGTTTACACTTCTGCAGCCTTGGCCATTAGGGCTTTAAACTGCCAGTTTCTTATGTTAAAATATCAATGACATGTTATTGGATTGCTTAAACAGAAAATTATGTTAATGCCTGACTGTGCTAAAAATAAAGAATTACAGGATTTAATGCATTCTGCTGAACAGGTTGGAAAACATACTTTGCAATGTGGATTTGATTCATTAGAGGCCTCTTGCAGTGCTGCTGTTACTGGGTCTTTGCTTAGAAGGCATGCTTGGCTTAAGGAGCAATCTTTGCCAGATCATGTTAAATCTAAATTGTTGGATGCTCCCTTAAATCAGGACTGCCTGTTTGGCAGCAAGGCTGAGGAAGTTCTTAAAAAGATGCAAGATAAAGCTAAATCTACGCAAACTGTTAAAGATTTCTTACAAGTTCAGTCTCCTAGATTTAGTAGGCACTGGCCCTCTAAAAATTGGCCCTTTTCAGACACTTCCAGGTCTTCTCAAGCCAAACCCAGACACAGCAGAAACCCCAGGTTTCAGTCCCAAGGGACACACAAGACTAGGCAGTGGGGGGTTTCCGCACCCAAACCTGGGGGCAGAAAGACTCCCCCTATGGAAAACCGTCTCAATGACTTGCTTTTAAGACTTCCAAGCACTTCTCAACTGAATGCTCCTTTAGGCAGAAAGATTGGTCTGCAGGCCAGAAACTAGAACTCATTACCCAGGACAAATGGGTTCTAAATTTAGTGTCCCAAGGATACAGATTTCATTTCCACACATTACTAACACCAAGCGGGTGGCCAGATCAACCCCCAAATCAGTGGGCAGGGGCCCAAAATCAGGTACTCTCTCTCTTAAACATGGGGGCTATTCAGTTGGTACCCGAAGAGGAAAAGGGATGAGGTTTCTATTCGAGACTTTTCGTGGTACCTAGAAAAGGCAATACATGGCATCCTATCCTGGACCTTTCCATTATAAACGCCTTTCTGGTGATTCCAAAATTCAAAATTCTGACTCTTCACCAGCTGCTTCCTGTGCTAGGCAAGAATGTATGGTTGGCAACACTCGACTTAAAAGAAGCATACCTGCACATCCCTATCAGGGAGTCTTGCAGAAGATACCTACATTCAAAGCAGGCTACATGCACTATCAGTCCTCTGCACTGCCCTTTGGCTTATCTACTGCACCCAGGGTATTCACAATATGCCTAGCTCCAGTCATTGCATTTTGCAGGCAAAGAAATATTCAAATATACCCATACCTGGAAGATTGTCTAATTCAGGCAGAAAGCAAGGATATTCTCTTCAATCATCTGGCCTTTGTTCAAAGAGTACTAGCTTGTCTGGGGTTCACCATAAATGAAAAGAAATCCCACTTGGTACCCTGTCAACAAATTATATTCCTGGGAGCAAGCTTGAATACAACTTCCCAGATGGCTTTCCTCACGCCAGAGAAAAGGATACATTTGACAACTTACTTCAGACAAGTGGCCACAAAACCCAGCTATCTGCAAGGCAAATACTACAGGCCTTGGGGTTCATGGCCTCATGCATTCTTCTAATTCCATATGCAAGGCTGCATATGAGTGAAACTACAATGGTATTTCAAAAGCCTATGGTGTCAACATTCACAGGATCTGGAAGCAAGGATTCCTATTATACCTTGCCTACGCCTAGAGTTCCTTTGGTGAGCAGAGGCCTGGCATCACAACAGGGGATTACCATTCACATTACCCACTGCCAAGCAAATCTTAACAACAGACGCATCAGACTATGCATGGGGGGCTCACCTGGCAGGGAAGTGCATTCAGGGCAAATGGAACCCAAATCAAATGCACCTGCATATAAATCAAAAGGAAATGTTAGCTGTACAGAATGCCCTGACAGCCTTCAAGGACCACATTCTTCCAGGACAACTAATGGTAAAGACAGACAACGCCACTATCATGTGGTACATAAACAAGCAGGGGGGTACACATTCTTACCCCCTCTGCAGACTAGCCATGGGATTGTGGAACACAGCCTTGAGCTACCAAGTGAATCTGCAAGCTCAATTCCTGCCAGGAAAACTAAATACACTGGCAGATGGACTAAGCAGAAACCTCATGGAATGGAAACTGGAACCAAGGATTTTCAACATGTTGACAAGCAAATGGGGGAGTCCAGATATAGACCTGTTTGCCTCCCCCCAGAACCATCAACTGGACAAATTTTGCCCAAGGATTCCCCACAAACAAGCTTGGAAAGTGGATGCTGTATCCTTCAGCTGTTTATGCCTTTCCTCCTCTGCCTCTGCTCTCCAAGGTACTACTAAAGATCAAACAAGACAAGCCAAGGACGATTTTAATTGCACCAGACTGGCCTCGCCAACACTGCTACCCACTCTTGCGCAGTGTGTCACGCTTGGCTCCATGGCATCTGCCTCAGACTCCTCTACTCTCACTTACTATGCTCTAAAAGCTTTTTGGTGTATTTGCTTTTCTGTTGGAAGTATATCCTTGTATTTATAGATTTAATTGCTTCCCATTTGGGGGCACCTGACATCAGGGGCAAGAAAAACTGATGTAATGGCGTCGGCTGCATGTTTTATACCCCTGACAACCTGACGTCATGGAAGATGGCACAGCAACCAACGCAGGACCCAAGACTTTGTTAATCAGGCCGACTGAGGGCTACTGTAAAGCAGATAACCCAAATGTAATGACTGCAACAGTGAATACACTCAAACATCTACATTTATGGTAAGTATACACAACTGTACTTTTCCCTTCTAGATATTTCCAATTACTTCTTAACCATATATCTTTTTCTGTTATTTCTACCCAATTTTCAACTCTATTTTCATTTTATCCCACTCCAAAGCTATTCCGCCTGAAGAAACGTCTGTCTTCTGTATTTACTTTTGAATAATTTTCACAGGTAGGTAGAAAGCACCAGTGTCTCATTTTTACTTCATTAGCCTGCTTTTTTTTATCTTAGTGTTTATGGGTGCACTATCTGAAATAGTTATTGGATTTGTGTTGAAGTTTCCAGTTTAGCGCACTTCCTGTGAATATGACTTCTGTCCAGTCTAGCCCAGTTATTTTGCCTTGGGGAATAACATGAATTCTGTCTGAGTTCTTTCTACTGAATTCATGTCTTCCACACCAAATGTTTTCATAAATTTCTTCAGAACTGCACCCTCTTTTGTTATATTTTCACTTCTAGGTCACCCTGATACATCCTCATTTTTACAAATCAAGTTCCAATCCCCACATATAAGTAATATTCCCTGCTGAAAGCCGATTATCTCTCTTCAGTCTTTTTAAGCTCCATAATAGCAGTTTTTGGTGGCATAGTTCTCCTACCTTGCCAATAACCTTTTACTTCCACAAATCTTCTAGTATTGTATTTTTATTACTCTTCTATAACTGTTTGAGCCCCTTTATCAATCAGAATTATTACTTCTCTTTTCCTTTGCCCTAATATTCTGCTGAATGTCCGTCCTGCAATTCTGTCTTTAGATAATATTGGAATATGCTGCCTGCTGAACTTACTCACCAATCCTCCTTAACCCAGTTCAAAAAAACCTTAAACTACACTTCCAACAGCATTTTGTCAATGTCCCTGCTTAAACCCTGACTAATCACCACCCGCAGATCCCTCAAAACTCTCCCTAAACATTTCAGTCATATACTCTAAGTGTATGAATTCTTGAAGGGACTTAGCCCATAACTACATGTATTATTGTCTGAAACGGATTCTGATGTTATCTACTATGTTTTATCTATGTTTGTAACACTACTGAAAACTGCAAATTATATTTATCTATAAATGTTTCTATTGTTCCTAATGTATTTATAATCTGCTTACTGGAGCTTTTCTCTCCGGGCCTCCACTGAAAATGGACATATATCCAATCGGATTTTCCTGGTAAACAAATGTAAAATAAGTAAATAAATAATAATGACCACATTAATATTACAAATGTGTCTTATGCAACATTGCTATTTGTACCCTAAATTTCTTAATAAAATTCAGTACTCTGTATTTTTTATACCTGCAAAGCCGTTTACATTCCATGATTATATGGAAAGCATACCCTTCCCAAGATCACAACATTATATTAACTTTAACTTGCTTCTGACCACCCTTTCTTATCTTGTTGCAGTATAAAGCATAGATAACTTATAACTAAGAAAAAATGTTGCTTACTTTAACATGTACAGCAGGCACCGATAAGACTCCCCCCTCCTAACATTTAAAATATCCCAGACTGCACTGTATGCAAAACAGTTGTACAATATAACATGCAATTTACATAATGATGTTTTATACGGATATTAATAACAACAAAACATGTTTTACTTATAGTTATTTCATTTCCTTCAGTGTTCTTCTAAACATTAATGACATAAAGTAGGGGTGTAGGCTTAACAATTCACCCACAAGTTTAAGAAACTCAACAAAATTCCAGTCTTTCTGAATCACTTTTTCTTGCAAAACCATATTTCACGCATCTATTATTATATCTAGCGGGATTGATTCTTTATAGTCTCCCATTTATTCAACAAAGTCAAAGTTGCTGGTCATCTTCATTATCTGCATCTCTCAACACCAGTCTTTGGTTCAAGTCCAAGGTACTTCTGATTCTCCTAGTCAGTTCCTGTGTTTTTTATTCTGTCTCTTAAGGATTTTCCTTTGGAACAATAGAGAAGGTTTCACTGGGAAAGCCTCTCTGGTCTTTGTTGTCAGAAGTAAGAGAAGCAAAGTCCCCTTTTGCTTGCTGACTCACCCATTGTTGGATAATTCTTTTATCCTCCTTAACCTGTACTGCATCAAAAATGTATTTCATCTTCCAGGAAAGAAATATTCTGAAGATATCTTGATCAGTAGCTTGGATCTCACATCTGCCGACAATCCCTGATTTCTGAAATAAACTTGCTTCTCTTTAGCCTAGTGTGCGGTGAATAATCGTTTCTCCAATTTTTAATAATCTTCCTTTCTTCCATATTTTGTTAGGAACAGCTGTTTCAGCTAGTGTAACTATATCTTTACTAATGTAAGATGCCTTCCCGTGGCCAGGTTTGGAACATACACACCATGTGCCCTTCTATTAAAACAATCTTGCTGTAGAACACCAGTCCAGTTGCTTATTTTTCTATTCTTTTTAAACAGCTGTCCTTGAGAAGCCTTATAAACAGCCAGACTTTTCTTCATTTTAGCCTCTGCTTTTTTTTTTTTTTGCTGTTTTAACAGTTTATCTGAATATCTGTTTAAAGCTTCTTTTATTTTTTCCCGCCTTTATTATTTGATTTTATATAGTGTTTCGGAGTTTCATTTATTTTAAACATCACTGAATACATTTAATTTATTTTTTCCTCTTAAGTTAGTGGAAGCCATCTTCTGTACCCAAACTGAGACTTGAACTGCTTTTTGCTGAACAGCTGCAGGATTCTTCAGAGCCAGCATTTTCTTTTCTCCTTTTTCTGATTGCTTTTTCATCAGGTTCTCCAAATTTCTTCTTTGCTGACATCTAGGCAGTGTAATTACCCAAACTTTCTGAATTTGCACTTGGAGACCTGAAATGAACTTGTTGATCAGAGTGCAGCCATCTTGGAAGTGTGAAATACTAGTGTTTAGAGTAAATTCTGATGCAGTTCTCAATGATCTACTTTTGAAGGTAAGTTCTGACTCATCTGTACTTTTCTGCATTGTATTTTACTGGAGGAAAAAAAAAACAAGTGTTGTAGACAGCTCAAACATTAGCCATATCATCTGTGAAACTCCATTTCTAAGATCTGCTGTTAGTCCTAACTGCTGTTGTTCTCCATACTAAATAGTTAATTTGTTTCACTGAGGAAAATATTGTTAGTATTAGAGGAGCACAAGGCCATTGTTTAAATGAGTAACCTTTTCTGACAATGTTGCAGGACTTATTTTGCAACAGCTTTTTAGCATTCTAATTCATGCAAGGTCACAGCACTTTCTGCAGTTAAAGCAATGGGGTATGATGCACGTAGGAGTTGCCATCCAGGTGTCTTGTAAGTCATGCTGTACAAACTTGTTTGTGAGGTTTAATATTTTGGAGAACAGCAATTTTAAATATATTACATCAGAAGAAACTAGTATACATATGCAATTTAATAGCTGCAAGTAGACCAGCAAATAAGATGTGTCCAAAGTGATGTATATTTGTTTAATTAGTCAGCAACATAGCATTACAAAAATTATATAAGTTATGTATTTTTAGAAACAAATATTTAGAAATTGTTATCTACTTTCAGTTTGTTCACATCTTTGGTAATGAGCTAGTTACCTTAGAGTTAAAGAACTTAGTAGTAATTTGTATTTTTTCTTATTTAATTAATTCTAGGACCATGAAGAACAAGATCTTGAACAAAAAGGCCCTGAGGTATTATACTGGAATAACTTTTAATAGACAACTAAGTATTTTTAGTATATTGTTAATAACTGTTGGTTGTATACCTTTAAGACTTGTATACCTGCAAGACTTATTTCAGTTCAGAAGTGATCATCCTTAACAAAACTGCGTATTCTTTGTTAAACAAAGATTCAGGGATTGCCCACTTCATTTATATCAGGAATTATCCATGACTTGTAGTGGTTTGATCAAGAAGGAAAAATCCAAGTGATTAAACAAGGCCAACCATGGAAAAATTGTGATACACCCACACACAGGAGTAGGCTATTGCTATTACATAATGACATTATAGGTTCATACTAGGCTATCTGCCCTAGGGCATTTATAAGCCTAGCCAGAATGTGTTTGGCTTTCGCCACCCATTTTAAATTTATTTTGCTATGCCCTTTTTCGAGGTTAGTGTACTGTGCCTCTGTCTAACAGTGACACAGAAGTGATACCCGGGAGGGGGAAACCTACGATCTCCCATCCACTCATCAAGATTCCTCTTGAAGAGAGTCAATGAGGGACTCTGCCTAACCTGGACTGGGATTTTATTCCAGAGTGAAGGGAGCCTCTGGGTTATGAATCTGTCCCTCCAGCATGTCCTATTTATTTCAGTGCTGAGGTTCAAGTCTCTCGAGCGCGTAGCTCGATGGGATTTGGATTTTCTGAGGTGCAGCATGTCCATTAATTCCGGGTTGGACATGGCTTTATATGTCAGGCACAGATCGCCTCTGAACAGGCGGTATGCCACTGAGTAGAGCTGGAGTTTCTTTAACTGGGCAGCATATGGCATTTGCTTGAGCCCTTTGATCCTCTTGGTGAGGTACTTTTGGGGTCTTTCCAGTTGCTGCAGGTGTCTGGTAAGGTACATCCCAAAAGGGGCATTGTACTCCATTATGGGCCTGATGAGGGATGAGTAAAGAGGCACGATGACCTCCCCTGATCTAGATGTGAATCCCTTCATGATTAGGTGGGCTATATAAAATGTTTTTCTAACCACTTTGGCCACGTGGTTGTCAAATGAGAGATTGCTATCAACTTGGGTCCCCAGGTCCCTAATTACTTCTTCTGTACTTAATGGAATACCACCTATGTGGTAATTTGTGGGCACTTTGTTTTTGCCAAACGGGATGACTATACACTTTTTGGCATTTAACTTGAGGCCATGGCTCTGGCACCAGTTGTCTGTTTCTATGAGGCCCTTTTGGAGGATGCTTGTGTCGGCTGGAGAGTCGATTATGGTGCCCAGTTTGCAGTCATCTGCAAACTTGGTCAGCCACAGTCCTTCCGTGTTGGCCTGTACCTCCGAGAAATATATACCGAACAAGAGAGGTCCCAGGACTGAGCCTTGTGGAACACCACTTGTAACTGGTTTGGAGTCTGACATGGCTCCAGCAATTCTAACCATGTGGGTTCTGTCCTTGAGCCAGTTTGCAATCCATCTAGTGACATAGGGGTTTATATTTAAGCTGGTGAGCTTATCTATAATGCCCGAGTGGGGTATTGTATCGAAGGCTTTTGCAAGGTCCAGGTAGGCTATGTGGACCACCTTCCCCTCGTCAATGGCCTTGGTGACTGTTTCAAAGAAATCAGCCAGGTTTAAGAGGCAGGATCTGCTCTTAACAAAGCCGAACTGGGTTGGATCCAGTGTCTGTAGGTCCCCAATATCTTTATTTATGAGGTCTATGATGATCCTTTCCATAGCTTTGCAGACCAAGCTAGTCAGGATTATGGGGCGATTGTTTCCAGGATCCGTTGAGGCACCACCTTTATGGAGAGGGACCACTGTTGCTGTACGCCACTCTTTGGGCACATATCCTGTAGTAAGGCTGAGATTGAACAGTAGTTTTATGTTTGGGTTTAGCTCTTCTTGGAGTTCATGTAGGACGCAGCCCGGGACACCGTCTGGTCCCATTGATGCTGTGTTTTTTGCTTTGGAGAGGGCGGCTCTTACCTGAGCATCTGAGATGTCAGGGGGGCAGCACTCTGCTGGGATAGATATTTGCCCTTTTGGTGGGGGGGGTTTTTGCGCTGAACCTGTCATCTAGGATGTTGGCAACGTCTGTGGGTTCGGTGTATTTTTTGTCATTTTGGACTAATTCTGAGCATATCTGGGAATTACATCCCAGGTTCCTAACATAACTAAAGAAAGTCTTGTGATTATCCTTAGTGTCCTGTGCAATTTATCTCTCGAAGCTGGCCTTAGACAATTTTATGAGTGCCTGTAGTTTTCTGCTAATACTGATCAGTGATGCCTTCCCTTTTTGGGATTTTTGCTCTATCATTTAGTAGCTTCCTCCTTCTATTGTATAGTTTGTTTATGGCTGGGGTCCACCAGACAGGACGTCTGCCTTTGGAGGATTGGGTCTTGGTTTTATTTGGGATCGCATGATCCATGCATTCCTGAAGGTGTTCATAGAATGCATTTATAAAGGATTCTGCAGTTTGGGCCGTATTTTCCACAGGCCCGAGAGCTTTGAAGGATTCCACCTCGGTTTTGAGGAGTGTGAAATTTGCTTTAGAGAAGTTTTTTACTGTGGTTTTCTGGGCAGGGGGTGGGGTCGGGATGTGAATATCCAGTGAGATTAGTTTATGGTCTGATCTTACCAGTGAGGGATACACTTCTGGTCTGGAGCATAGAGTCCCCATGTTGGTGATGATCAGGTCCAGTATGTTTTTGTAGAAGGGTGCTAAAGTGTTTCTCTGTGTTTTTCCTTCTTTACTGGTGTGCTCAGCATGTGTATGGGACTTGCATTCCCACACTTGCACAGTACATCAGTGCAGTTCAGGAGAAGCAATGGAAAAAAGAGAATCCTTTTTGCAGTTTTTATTTTCTGTTAAGATTTTATGAGGGACAGCTCAGATGTAGAAGGAAAATCAGGTATGTTTCTGTTTATTTTTGAGAACATACCTGATTTTTCTTTTATTTTGCTGTGTCCCTCAGCATATTCCAATAGAGAGTTTGGTTGCTCAATGGTACTTCAGCAGCCAGACATTATTCTGTTGATATATGATTGAGTTACAGTGAGCATGCTGATTGGGCTGCCCAAACAGTGTGCTCTTTTTCAAGTATGAATGAGCCATCATTGTAAAATTGTGAACAATTTATCCAAGTTGTAGTAACTGTACAGTGTTTTATGTACTATAAGGATTGTTAAGAAAGACAGTCAGGGATAGAGGAAGATTGCTGATTAAATGAAATATGGTCACTAGCTGTTCAACAGTCACTCATGTTATAAAGGGACTTTTTTGCGATTCTGCACAATATATGTCAATGTTACAATAAGTGAAAATGTCGCCTCACAGTAAGACGCTGTCCGGTTCGATTCTCCGCTAGACCGTCTTCTACGTGGAGACATGCGTGAATGGGCGTACCTTCGTTGAAGGTTGTGCATCAGGCCTGGCAAGCCAGTACGTAAAAATCAACTGCCAATCATTAGCGGACCGGAGTTCCGCTGTGGCGACCCGTAACCGGGAAAAGCCAAAAGACACAAACAAACATTGCTGGCAGAAATATCTTGTCTTTCAATGACCAAGCAAGTTCAGTCATTGGACATTCCTCTACAAGAATTGCTGTACAAAAACTGATTAGTGCATTCTGTGTAATAAGAGTGGGGAAGTAATGTATTTTTGTAATATGCATAAAACTAAAAAAAATAACAAAACTGTGTTATAGTTAATATCCTTGTAGAGCAGAAAGTGCCATGATTATGATCCAAAAATAGGAAAAAAACAAGTTTAAGTACCTTTCTGATCTCAGGCTTAAGTTCTATTAAGACTGGGTCTTGTACTGGGAATTGAGGACAATACTGGCCAGCAATGAACAGTGAAAGAAGGTAAACAGCTTTAAAAGCTGTTAGATGCTTCACTCTGTTACACGTGAAATCAAAATGTGTGCAGGAATGAAGTGCCAAACAGATTTTGAAGCAGTTCACTTCTGTCTGCTGTGTTTTTGACAGAGATAAAGTATTTTACTAGCTTTGAAAGTGGGTAATACAGTTCACATTTTTACATTTCATTTTTTTCTGTAACTGGTAGCACATGGAGCAGATAAAGCTACATGCACCACAGTGAATTATGACCGGTCTCATCAATAACCTCTACCATAGACTGTCAATATGGATGTCTAGATTTACCTCTTGAGCTTTGCTCTCAAAATGAATTTCTTGACATCCATGTATTGAACACATAATTTGGTTATGATTGGAAACCTGATCATAGTCTTTTTTGTAGTACATGGAGAACACTGATTACTGTCTGAAATCAGGAAAAGATAACCTTGTTATACATCTTTGTGGTGTCAAAGAGGTGCATAATGAGTTTTGTTATGCACCTTTTAGAACTGTTATGCTGTATTCTCACAAATGATGAATGCTATGTATGGAAATAAATGAGCAGAATGTAGGAAGGTGGGCATGCAAATATTACAAGTGGAAGGAAAAAAATGATATAAGTTGGATACAGCAGATGGTTTAGAGACATGGAGTTGAAGAGTAAGGCAGATGAGAGAATGAGATACACATGGCAGCTGGAATAATGATTTTTCATGCTAAGCTGAAGAAATTACCATTTCACTGATAGATTGATAGATCCCTCAAATGTATTACCAATACAATTATAGTCATCAGGGGAACTGTTAGTCATTTGAGACAAAGGAATGAAATAGCAGGACAAAAATATGGAAGAGAGAGTCGCTTGAGACCTAGTGACACTTGGACAGACTCATTTGTCTTGTCATCTTCATATGGCATATTACTATCAAGTTTCCTGTTACATTGTATGAAAGTAAATCAACTGTGTACAGTACAGACATTTCCCTTTAACATATTTTATAGTAATTCATTAAGAATTATGTGATAAGTATTTTCTTGTATTTGAGGTTGACATCTATGTCCTTGATACCTTTACTGCTGTGAGATGTTTGTCTGGTAAACACCTGTCTTAGATCAGGAGCTTTATTGCACCATTAGGGCACATCTTGATTTGGTAGTGCAGCATTAAGATAATCTCTGTATGTGCATTTTCAGCATTTGATATCCAGTGCCTGCATTGTTATAGTTAGTTATGCAGTGGTTATGTCACTACCAGAATTACCATAATCTTTTCAGGTAATACTGATGTCATTGTCTGATGTTACGGATTCAGTAGTGTTGTAAGTTAGTTGTTTTTTCTTGCAATAGAAGGTAATTGGAAGTACAATTTACATTTCATTGATGGATTGCAAATAATTGATCTGAAGTAGGAACTTCATTTGTCAGCAACCTTTGGGATACAGATCCAATCTCGGATCCGAGCTGGCAACTTTTACCACAGCATAGATCCGAGCTCCTAGCTCCTCCCTTTACCCATAATCCCCTGCCAACCCTGACTGACCCCAGATCTAGTTTGCTGCACTTCAAGCCTACAAGCTGGATTTCGAGCTCCTGGTAGTTCAGTGAATTTTGTGAGAAAAACTTGACTTTTTTTAGTACTTTCTCTTGTGTGAGTGTGTAAGACTGTCAGGTTTCCTCTTTTATAACTTTTGTGTAGAATTTTTTTCCTCCCTACCCTCGCTGGTTCATAGTGTGTGTTTGTGGTGTGTGTAGGGGCCTAGTGAGTGTGTTTTCTGTACAACATGTCGGAGGCCCCTAAAGCCATCTTTTCAAAATGCACTGAGTGTGGCCATAAGCTTTCACTGGCAGGTGGCCACACTCGGTGCATTAGGTGCCTTGGGGTTGAACACCTCTCTTCGGGATGCGCGATTTGTGCAGCGTTCAACCCCAGGGCACTTAAGGACCAGAGGTCGAAGCTGATCCTGGCGGGCCTTTTGCCCCCGGACTTGGCTCCGGCCTCCAGTTCTTCTGTGGCCGCTACCCAGCCCTCGGTGGTAGCCACCCCGTCTCCCTCCCTCCGGTCAGGACTGAACCTCCCGTTTCGGCGCTGGAGGAGAGGGAGGCCGGAAAAACCAAAAGGAAGGAGAAGCACCATAAGCGGCGGTCCGAGGACTCTTCCTGGGCCCCGCCCGCCAAGCGGGCTTCTCCATCCAGGGTTTCTGGATCGCCTCCTCCTCGGCTCCAGTCCCCTTGTTTTTCACCGAGACCTGGGGAGGAGGCGACCTGGTCCCCATCGAGGTCATCGAGGTGACACTCTAGGTCTGCCTCGGTGGCCTCGTTGAGGTCCACCTTCAGTATGTCAGATGCAGACATGGACTGGATGATGAGGAGGTTCATCCAGGCCCAGCTGCAGATGGGAGTGCTCTTGCCTCCTCCCCCCTTCTGGGGGGGAGCTCGACCCCATTTTTTGCTCCAATTGCTCCTTCTCCGTCCCGCTTCCTGGGTTCGGAGCATTTGGAGCTGAGCCGCGTCGGATCCGGGGGTGAGTCGGAGCCGACAGTACTAGTTACTTCGGCTCCGACTGGTCCCTCGAGTTTGTTGGATCTGACCTCTCGGAGCCGTGGGCTGAGCTTCGGATCCGAGGGACTTTGTGTGACTTCGGCTCCGTCCCGGTCGGAGCACACGGGTCCTTCAGATCCGAGGGTCTCGGCCCCGGATCCGGTCCCAGCTTCGGATCCGAGTGGGAGCCGACTCTCGGAGCCTATCGAGAGTAGCTCCCCCACAGCTTTCGCGGTGGTGGAGAGGGCACTGTTGAGTGCATCCGGACCTCCGGTCCTAGCTTCGGCTCCTCCCTGCACTCCCTCTCAGCTGGTCCGGGCTCCCATCACCCGGCCTTCAGGACAGCCTGCTTCAGCGTCTCTGGGTGTTCCTTTGGAACGTGATATTGCTGGTGAGTCTTCCTCGGACAGCCTTCCCGAGGAGGTCCCTCACAAAGCCAAGTGTAAGAGGAGGCACGTGGACTCACCTGAGACCCTTACCGAAGATACAGACTTAGATGAAGGGGAAGGCTCCCCAAGGTCACCCCCCCGAGGATGTCTCCTTTGGAGACATCATGGAAATGCTCAGGATTAGGGGAGGGTGGTCTTCCCCCAAGGCTTCCTCCGATGAGTCCGTATTCCTAGAGGCATTCGAAGCAGGGCCATCTACCTTTTGGGTGTCCCATCCCCCCGACCCCCTGGTGGACCTTATTTCCACCAGGGCTTGGAAGGAGCCGGACACTGTAGAGCCAATACCCAAGCGCCTGGATAGAATCCTGAGTCCTCCTGCTGAAAGAACCCACTGGAGCAGAGGTCCCCCCATGGATGCCATGTTGGTGGCAGCGGCCACCAAGAGAGAGCTTGCTCAGGAGAGCAATGCAGTCCACCCGCCGAGTAAGGACTCTCGAGCGATGGACCACCTGGGGAAGCGGGTCTTTAGTTCAGCAACCTTCTCCATGAGAGCGCTGAACTATATGGCACACGTCATCTGGATGCAGCGAGATCTAATAAAAGAATACGCTGCATCCCCCCCAGAGTCCATGTCGGAAGGAGACAAGCAACTGTACTCCTCCCAAATGTCTACTCTACATTCAGTTTCCAACACCTCTATGCGGCTCTTGTCACACGCCACTGAAGGAGCCGCTAGAGCTGGCGGAGCCGGCCTGGTAATTAGGCATCAGGCCTGGCTCCGACACTGCGACTTCTCGGAACCCTTTAAGGCGTCATTCGCGAATGCCCCCTTTGATGGTTCTGCACTGTTTGGCAAAACCATTCGTGACACTTTAGTCCAGAGCAAGAAAGACGGGAAGACGTTGTCTGCCATCGGAGTCCGCTTCTCTGCTCCCCAGAGGTCCTTTTCCAAGAACCAAAAGGCTCAGAAGAAGATGTGGTTCCGAAAATCGCATCAGTCCCAGTCTGCTCCGGACAACCAGTACTCTCGTGGCAGAGGAGGACAGGGAGGACGCCGCCCAAGAGGCAGAGGGGATCCCAGAAATTTTGGGTCCAGAGAACCTTTCTCTGAGAGGCCCACACAGAACCCCTGAGGGGTTGCCCGGCTGCTCCACTCTGGAGGCAGTCGGGGGGCGTCTTTCAAGGCATCTAGCAATGTGGGAGTCCATAACAACAGATCGCTGGGTGCTTCGCATCATATCCAGAGGCTACCAAATTCCTTTTATTGTAACCCCCAAAGCCAAAAGCCTCCCCGACATACCACCCAATCAAAGGGAGGCAGCTGCTACAAACATTCAGCCGCTTTTGCAAAAAAGAGCCATCCAACCCGTCCCCCCAGATCAGTTCGGATCGGGGTTTTACTCCAGGTTCTTTCTGGTGCCAAAAAAGACTGGGAACTTGAGATCCATTCTCGACCTCTCTCTCTCCTGAACCTGGCAGTACCCAAAGAAAAGTTCAGAATGGTCACCTTACAATCTATTCTCCCCCTATTACGGGAGAACGACTGGATGTGCTCGATAGACCTCAAGGATGCGTACTACCACATTCTAGTGGACAGACACTCCAGGAGGTTCCTCCTCTTCCGGCTGGGAGCCAGTCACTTTCAGTTCAGGGCCCTTCCCTTTGGTCTCACCTCAGCCCCCAGGGTGTTCACCAAAGTCTTGGTAGTCATAGCGGCCCACCTGAGGCTTCAGGGAATTCAGGTCTTTCCGTACCTGGACGACTGGCTCCTCATCGCCCCAACAAGGCATCTGCTCTGTTCAGGCAGGGATTATTTCCTCAACCTTGCCCCACGTCTAGGGTTGACTATCAACATGACCAAATCCTCTCTGGTCCCTACACAGGTAATAGATTTCATAGGGGCGAGATTGTATTCCAGAACAATGCTTGCCTTCCTGACTCCCAATCGGCTTCAGAACCTGAGGTTGCATGTCCAGGTCATTCTCAGACTTCCTGCTCCACCTGCGGAATTGATCCTGAGGGCTCTAGGGTCCATGGCGGCAGCTATTCCTCTACTGCCCCTAGCCCGCCTAAATATGAGGGTCTTGCAGTGGACCCTCCAAGTACAATGGTCCCTGTCTCATCCTATTCCCCTAAGCAGGGCTTGCAGAGGGTCACTCTTGTGGTGGCTCCAGTCCCCGAGTCTCCACATGGGACGACCATTCTCAATGCCTTCCCCCTTCGCCACAGTGACCATGGACACCTCTTGCCTGGGGTGGGGGGCACTATTCAGGCAGAACGGTCCAAGGCACGTGGAACGACACAGAGACCTCTTTGCATAGCAATGTCCTAGAGATGAGGGCGGTGCTTTTGACGTTGCAGGCACTTCACAGCCTTCTTCCGATGGGGACGATTGCAGTACAAATGGACAACATGTCGGTTGTCTGGTACATCAACAAACAGGGGGGAACCAGGTCTTATCCTCTTTGTCGCAAGGCCATGAGAGTGTGGGAATGGGCGATTTCCACCAACCGGTTTCTTATTGCAACGCACATTCCGGGACGGTCCAACATCCTAGCAGACAGGCTCAGTCGTTCGATTCTGACTCCGTACAAATGGTCGCTCAATCCTCTAATAGCGAAACAAATATTTGCCCAATGGGGGCAACCCTGTTGCGATCTTTTTGCCTCTCCTTCAAATACCAAATGCAACAGTTACTTCGCTCTAATCCCCCCTCAGGGGGAGTCCCCTAGAGACTCTCTAGTACATGCTTGGCCTCCCGGTCTCCTTTACGCTTACCCTCCATTGCCCATGATGCTGAAACTCTTACAGAAAGCCAGTCGGCTGGGGAGCAAAATGATCCTCATTGCCCCATTCTGGCCTCGTCAAACATGGTTCCCGTACCTGTGGTCTCACCTGATTCATCCACCATGGATTCTGGATCCACTCCCGGATCTCGTTACTCACCCTCTGGGCCTTCCGGCCCCCAACCTGGTCAACCTCAAGCTGACTGCTTGGTTGCTCCAGTTCCACTCCTAATAAGGACTCCTGGAATCTCCTCACCAGTCAAAGCCATCCTAGTAGCAGCACATAAACCTTCCACCAGAAGAGTCTACCGAAGTAAGTGGAAACGTTTCTCCATCTGGGCGGAGCGCCATCACTTGGATCCTTTCACGGTGCCTCTTACGTCGGTTTTGGATTTCCTAACTACCCTTTTTCATCAAGGGGCTAGCTGCTCTACAGTCAAGGTACAGCTAACAGCGATTTTGCATTATCATGTAGGGCATGAATCGGGCCCTCTAATTACTTCCAAGCTTTGTAAAGCTTTCCTCAAGGGTGCCTTCCTTCTTAGACCGCCGGTCAGGGAGGTAGTACCCCCATGGGATTTGTCTTTGGTTCTCTAAGCCTTGACTAGCCCCCGTTTCGAGCCCATGGCTACGGTTGATCTTAAATACCTCTCTTGGAAGATGGCCTTCTTGGTGGCCATTACTTCAGCTAAAAGGGTCTCTGAACTTCAGGCTCTATGTGTTAAACCGCCGTATTTAGCCTTCCATCCAGATAGAGTTTACCTCAGGATCAATCCGTCCTTTCTGCCTAAGGTATCTTCGGAAGCTAATATTAATCAATCTATTAATCTTCCCATGTTCTTTCCCAATTACCAGAACAAAGGAGAGTACAAACTGCATTCCTTGGATGTGCACAGACAATTACGTTTTTATATTCATCGAAATGCTGGTCATAGGCAATCTGACCAGTTGTTTGCCAAAACAAGTTTAGGCAAGTCAATTTCTAAAGTTACACTATCACGGTGGATAGCTAGTTGTAACCTCTTAGCATATCAGAGTTTGGGAAGGCCTGCACCTCAGGGAGTCCGAGCTCATTCTACTAGGGCCGTCGCTACTTTGGCAGCTTTTAAATCTAGGGTTTCCTTAGATGATATTTGTTCCGCAGCCACTTGGGCCTCATCTCATACCTTTATCAGCCATTACAAACTGGATGTTGTCTCCAGAGGTAGGGCATCCTTTGGCTCTGCAGTGCTCCGGAATGTTCTTCCATAAAGGCCACCCAGGATTCAGGTAGCTGGGGACTCTGTCCCAAAGGTTGCTGACAAATTAAGTTCCTACTTCAGATTAAGAAGTTATGTACTCACCATAACGTTCCATCAGAGTAGGTATCTTCATTTGTCTGCAACCATCCCCCCCTCCTTCCCCCTGACCTATAGAATCTGTCTTGGATAAGCCCCTTCCGGGGCACAATAACAATGCTTATATCTGGCAAACTTGATCTGAGGTCAGTCAGGGTTGGCAGGGGATTATGGGTAAAAGGAGGAGCTAGGAGCTCGGATCTATGCTGTGGTAAAAGTTACCGGCTCGGATCCGAGATCGGATCCGTATCCCAAAGGTTGCAGACAAATGAAGATACCTACTCAGATGGAACGTTATGGTGAGTACATAACTTCTTATTTTTTGCACATATTAATGTCTACTTATTTGTAGTACAAAAGCATCTTATATTAGTCCCCTGATTAGTTACTTCTTGCTGCAACCATCCCCAGAGTTTCATGGTTTGCTTTCCTTTAGGCAGGGTGAGTCTGCCAAGTCCCTGTCAACTTGGAAAGGGTGAAACTTGACAAGGATTATGAGCACAACACTGTGCATGCATCTTCATGGCACTTATATAATCTACTTGTTGACATGTTAAGTAGACTTCCTTCACCACCTACTCTAGCCTGAGTCAAGAAAACCCCTGTCAACACTGCTTGAACTATTCCCCACTCCTCCCACCACCTCATGCCTCCAGCATCACCTTGTATAGGGGAACATTTGAACTTCAAAGAAAACTAGTTTAGCCTGACCAGTTAACTGCAGGTAAGAGATATTAGGTGACTGCAGTTGGCTACAAAATAAATTTCAGATAATATCCACCCTTTTAAGTAATGCTTCCCTGTCCCCATACTAGCGTTCTGTAGCAGTACATATCTTGAAGAACCTGCTAGAGACGGGAGTCACAGAAAGTGTCCCCTTATTTGAACAGATGACAAAGATGAATGTAGCCATACTGGTGGCATAGAGTGATAAAGCCCTATGACCCAGGTGACTCCAGCTGGATTAGTTGTTCTGATAGCTGGTAGTGCTGGCAGGGAGAATAGTTTTGCTTATCTTGTGAGGGAGAGGGATGCGCATGTGGCTCTTTCTAGTGGAGTTGTGGCATGGCCAGTACTCTGAGAATAGATGCAAGGCTGGTGGGGAGGCAGAGGATAGAGTTAGATGCTCCTACTTCATAAAGCACAGGACAAGGAACTCATTCAGGATTCTCCTTATGTCCTATTTAGCACTGCAATTACATTAGCATGTAGGGGAGAGACTTAGGGCTACTGAAAAACCCTGCATGCTATAGTATGATGGCTCTCTACTCAATCTCATTTCCATTCCTAGTGCCCTGGCATCTCACAGCCCTTGTTAATTCATGCATGTTTTGAGAGATCATGTGTGGATTCGCCCAATAGAGAAACCTTCCCAGTGCAGGTTACACTGGGGAAATGCCTTATTTTGGGGAGCTTAAGTGATAGTTTGATAAGGAGGAGTCATTATGAAGCCTGAATTCAGTGTCAGCAGGCAAAAAAGATCCTTCTTTAAGGCACTGGGCTATATGTCATCTGCCATTGTCACTCTACTTCTTATAAGGCCTGAAGATTCAGGAGATTCAGCTTTACTTACAAAGTTATGGGAACAGTATCTCCATTCTTTCTAGTAATTTGTGCTCTGATAACCTGTATCTAGACTGACATCAGGTGGTGAGCATGCCAGGAGTGGATCATCCTTGTACAGATATTATTTAAGATCCCACAAGGTATTCAGATCCTGACCAGTGATGTGTTGTAGTTTGCCATGGAGCTTAGACATACACTCTGGAAGGGTGGGTTTGGCTTAATAGTTAAGTGTTTTCTCCATAGGTACAAGGTACATGGTTTGATTCGGAAGTCAGATTATTGACTAGGCTGAAATGGCCCTTCAGCAGTTAGCCTAGCATTCATCTATAAACCTATGCAGACATTTCATTATTCCCCCACTCGGAGATTATAAATAAACTTACTGAGTTAGGCATAAATCCCTACAGCATCAGAAGGATAGCAAACTGGCTCACTCACAGGACTCATGTTGTCCAGATAGGAGAATCCACTTCAGATAGCAAAACTTTTACTAACGGTGTCCCACAGGGCTCAGTGTTGGATCCTTCCTGTTTGGTATATACTTTTCTGAAGTGAAGTGTTGGTGGCTTCTAGCTCACCAAGTTTGCTGATGCATGTAAGCTGGGAGCAATTATTAAATCCCCAAATGATGATGACATCCTAACACAGACCTAAAAATGACAAGTGGCACCAAAAACATTGTCGGAGACTAAAGCTAAAAAATGTGTAGTCATACTGTTTGGCAAATCATATACTGCTGCAAATTATAATATTGCTAGCACACCCCTAAAGGTAGATCCAGTGTTGAGGGACCTAGGAACAAAAATAGTAAACTAAACTTAGACCACCAGGTTGCTACAGTAGTGAGGAAATCCTTATGTATGGCTGAATTAAGTAAAGGCATTACCTCAAGATCAAAGGAAGTCATAGTACCATTGTACTCGGCCCTCATCAGGCCCATAATCAAGTACAGTGCTCCCTTCTGTATGTACCTGACAAAGCACTTACACCAGTTGGAGTGGCCCCAGAGGTTTCTCACTAAACAGAAACTTAGCATAAGACACATGTCTTATGCAGACCGACTAAAGGTCCAGTGCCTTTTCTCCATCTCATATCACTTATTGAGAGGTGACTTATGCCTGACCTACAAGGCATTCTTTTATCCAGCCCTGCTGAAAATGTTACATATTCACAAGAAAAATGATATGAGGGTTACGAGTTCCATGGACCTGAACCTTATTTGTGACTAACAGTACTTGTTGGAGAGAGAGAGAGATTCATATCCCAAAGACAGCTACTTCCATGGAATAAACCTCCCATCTTTGTAAAACAAAGCCCATCCTTTACTCTCCTCAAAAAGAACTTGGATAAGTGGATGTGGAATCATAAATTCACTGCTGAGGTACTGCCCCATGTCCCTTATAGACAGAGGCAGTGTGTAAAATGACTTAGGGCTCCAGCACCCAAAGACTCACTACCTTGATACTACCCAATCCCGTATCTGGGGAATTAAGATATAGTATTGTCATATCCTGGGTATTAATGGCCAGGCTTGTAAAGGCTGTTGTGCCATTAGCCTTGTAAGTTTATTTATTTACAAGAGAAGGCATCTTGTGTTAGTTGCTTGAGTTTGAGGGGGGATTGAGCATAGCAAATGATGGTGGAATCGTCCGTGTATTGGACAAGTTTGGTATTAGGAATGCACTGATGAAAATTATTAATGAAGATGTTAAAAAGTAAGGGACCCAGTATAGAGCCTTGTGGAACTCCTGTTGGAGGGTGAAGGAAGGAAGAGGTACTATTGTTCCACTTAATGGCTTGTCTATTAGAAAGGTAACTGAAAAAACAGTTAATAGAGGAGGAGGAGAGATTGAGAAGAGAGAGTTTGGACAAGAGATGTTTGTGGGAAATAGTATTGAAGGTCTTTGATAAGTCTAGGAGAAGGGTAGATACAATGTCTCAAGCACGGTTGATGATGTCAAGGAAGGAGAGAAGGGCAGTGGTAGTACTATGTCCAGGTCTAAATTCATGTTGAGTTGGAGAAAGAAATTGATTGTCTAGGAGGTAGGGAAGGAGTTGCAAGTGTATGCATTTTTCAAGGACTTTTGAGATAGGGGACAGGATGGCTATAGGACGGAAGTTGGACATTTCAGGAATGACGAACACTTTCTTCCAGAGGAGGGGTACATAGGATTCTTGGATTGAACAGTTGATAAGTATGGTGACGGGAGGGGCTATGCCATCTGCAGCTAGCTTGAGAAAGTTAGATGGAAGGTTGTCTGGGGCATGAGAGAATGGTTTTAGTTTTAGTAGAATTATTTATGGTGTGTAGAGAGACAGGATGTATGGTAAAGGGGGGAGATGAGTAGTGTTGATTTCGCTGGGACTAGAGTTGAGTGTGTGGGATGAGGGTGGAGTAGAAGTGTTATTGGAGAATGATGTGGTGAGCTTGGCTATTGCATCAGTAAAGAAAGAGTTGAAGTGGGTGGCTAAGATATGATCTGGAGAGTTAGGTTCAAGGCAGGGGTTGTCTTTTTTGCCAAGAGAGGGAAGAGAAGATATACTGTTCCAAAATTTTTGGGGGTTGGATCTATGATTGTTTTGAAACTTGGAGTAGTAGGACTTTCGGTCTAAAGCAATTTGTTTTTTCACTTTATTACAAAGTTGCTTATACTCAATAAGGGTGGTGTTTTAGATTTATGGTAATGCTTCCAAGATTTATCTCGGAGATGCACGAGTGTAATAGCTGCTTTAGTTAGACAAGGGGTAGATTTGGTTTTGATTCTTTTAGTTCTGGGAGGAGCGAAGCTATCTAGAAGGTTATTTAATGTAATATTGAAGTATGTAACAGTGCCATCAAGAGGGAGAGTTTTTACAGGTTTCCAGTTCATATGTTTTAGTGAGTCAGAGAAAGATAGAGGGTTGAAGTTTTTTTAGGATACAAGTTGTTATGTAATTGTGGTGAAGATGGAGAGAGGATGGTGAGTGATTAGCAAAGACATGGAGATGATCACTGAGGGAGTTGGGTAAGGTGCTGTGAGAAATGGAGCTGGGGTGAGAAACTAATATCTAGTCCAGAATACTACCGGAGTTATCTTTATTGCATTTGCTAGGAGAGGTAATTATTTGGGTGTAGTTGTATAGGTTTATGTTCTGAGGTGATATAGGTGATTGAATAGAAGCCCAGTTTATATTTATCCCCCCTAGACCGAGAATACATTGCTATAGCACCATCATCTATGAACCTATGAAAGTCCACTTTAGGTGGAGCAAATAGTGCATTGCCAGACACAGATGTTGAGAAGGTAGTAGATTTGATCTGTGCCCTGCAGATCTTCAAATGAAACAAGAAACCATTGGCAATGAGTGTCATAACAGACAGTAATACTGTAATTGGGTGCACCAGCAAGCAAGAAAGAGCTTGGTGGTGTCATCTGTGCTAGTTTACAGTCTGGACTGGGAGTAGAAACTCCATATAAAAGCCCCCTTACATTCTGTATTTGCAGAACACTCTGACAGAGCAGCTGAGAATATTTAATCTCAAATATCTGAATGGAAGTCAGACAGTAGAGAGTTATTGTGAATTCTGACACATGGATTTGTTTGCTTCTCAGTCAGAACTACCAATTCAAGACATTTTGCCCTAGGTACCTATACATACAAAGAAGCCTGGACAGTGAATGTATTCTGAGTCTAGGGGGACGGAAGGGTGCATTGTGCATTTCTTCCCTTTCCTCTTCTGCCTATGACGCTAATAAAGACAAGAGAGGAAAGGACAAACACCAAAACTAATGATCTGTTTTTATCCAAGGTATTCCAGGTTCTCCCGGCTGTTTCAAGTAATTAGAAAGGAGCATCTTCACATTAGTTATCTGTACATTGCTAACTCAGTAATGAAGAAGACTTGCCCAGTCAAACCGAGAGAGTTTCAGACTGTCAGCTTAGATGATAGGTGCATGTTTCCTTTCTGGGACAGCTTCCCCATTGCTGTGGTACATTTCCTGCAAGAAGCCAGGAAACCTAACACCAGGAAATCCTACCTGATAGAATAGGAAAGACTTTGAACCTGATGCTTATTCTATAGTATAGTCCCTGTAATAGCCTCAGTTTCAGAAGTTGTGGTTGGATTTCACACTGTTGTTAAACAATAATCTGTCCTGTTCCTAATTTAAAGTCTACCTGTTAGCTGTTGCAGCATGTCTTGTCTTGACCAATAGTTCCACAGGTTACCATTTCCTAAAAATATCCTAAATTCTAGAATTTCCAAGAAGGTCAACCTCCCTTGGCAATTTAATTGTATAATAGACACGTTAATTCTAATGCACTTCAGGCCAGTCAGGGCATCAGCACTGAAGTACTTGTAATGGAAGACTCTACCCTTCTTGGCCCATTACCTCAGCTAGGAGAATTTCAGCATTGCAGACCTTAGTGTGCAGGGAGGCTTAGTCTTCCACTAAGACAGTGCTGCACTTATAGACATTCAATCTTTAATTAGTGAGATAACATCAGAGTTTGGTTACCAGTGGTTGTATTCAATTCTCAAAACAAAGGCAAAAGGTATGTACTGCTAATAGATGTAGACAGGCAGTTAAGGTATTGCACTGAAAAAAACAATGACTTCAAGCAAACCAGACAGCTTTTTTGTTTCCTTCATACCAGGTAAACAAGTTGGATCAGTTTGTAAACAGACTTCAACTCAGTGGCAAGCAAACTGTATCATACTTTATCATTTATGATCATCTTGTTAAGACTTTGTGATGGCAAGTCAAAGCCTACTCTACTATGGCAGCAGCTATTGTGATCATCTTTTTGGAACTTTGCCAGGCCAAAGAGAAGAACAATAAAAGGACCATCAGTACAGACAAAAAGACTGGTACTTACAAGTGTGGGTCCTGTCAGCAGTGTCCATATATTGCCAATGGTGACAGTGTTTACATTAGGGTGAGGGATAAACTGATTAAAGGAACCACTTTCAATAATTGTAACACAAGTGGAGTAGTATACATTGCATTATGTAATCAATGTTATGCATTTTATGCAGGCCAAACGGAGAGAAAACTACAAAAAAGAATTTATGAACATGGATACAATATTAAAAAATAAAAACAGTAGTAATGCCTTATACAGGCATGTTTCATCTTTTGAAGGGGCTGAATTTTTATTTCATGTCATAGAAACAGTATCAGCAGATATTGAAGGAGGGCCATGGGAGACACAATTAGAATACAGGGGAATTATATTGGCAAATTGTATTTGAATCCAGTAGGATCCCAGGTTTAAATTAAATGGTCTCCACAACTTAGAGGTCTGCTAAATTATAATGCAATAAGTATTTAAGGCCAATAGAGGCAGTTTGTACATTAGAGATAAAGGCTCATTGAATTTTTTAACATGGTTTTTATTATATATCACAAAGAATTTTAAGTTGACTTACTTAACAGGTAATTTTTAGAGTTACTTACTGATTTTAGTGGAATTTAGAAGGATTTTATAACAAATTAGTTCATAAGGGTGGGTAAATTACATTATTAGTAAAGGATTCCCATTGGTGGTTTTTAATGAAGGGAGGTGTATAATAAATGCTTAAGGAGAAGTGTTTTCATCTGATGAAGTCTATTTGAGAACGAAAACGCAGTGAAATGTTAAGCGTTAATGTTTTTGTTATTTTGAAGTTTGTTGGTTTTTCACTTGCATTTTGTGAATTTGGATTAATAAACTACTTACTGGATAAAGAAAAGATGATTGTCCTTCCATTAGTGCCCTAACTGTGTTGGTATTGGTGGTTGTTCACTTTTTCTGGGGCACTTCCCCCTTTCTTTTGCTTTTTTTCTTGGAGAATCTTACAGTTATATAAAAGAAAAACAAACAACATTGACACCACTTTAGTTGCAAACATTATACATCACAGACACCATTGAAACAACTGTAGTTACAAACATTGTACATCACTTATAATCTATCCAGTCATTGCCAGTTAAGCATCATATGGCTCATTCAAATCCTGTCTCTTAAACCTTGTACCTTGTCTTATATACTGTTCCCACAATTCCCATTGTTTTCTATGTTTGCTCCTTCTTTTTTCTAAAGATCCCAATTCTAGTTGTTTTGTCTCTGTTACTGTATTTACTACTTCTAATAAAGTTGGTCTAGATTTTGATTTCCATTTTCTAGTAATTGCTTTTTGGCAGCCCCCATGATTAGACTCAGCAAGACTTTACTATGTCTAGGCAATTCTAGTTCTGTATCATAGCTCAAAAAAATCATCTCCCCAGTGAATCCAATCTGCTCACCTAGCATCTCTGACAGAGCGGTCCACAGGGAATCTGTAAAGTCTGTCAGCTTACGAGCAGTTTCAACTGTTGTGCCTTCAGATCCATTCCCTGTTTAGATCCAGTGTTTGGGTCTACTCATTGTACACCTCAGGGACAGCCAGTCCATATGAGCTTCCAAGCAGTTCCCGCTTCTTCTGACACCTCTCCAAAACACTCCACTGAAGAGGTTTGACAGAAGAGGTTGTGCAAGAGGAGGCACTTGGATTCCCTGCAGGAATCCCTCACAGAAGACACCAATTTTGATTAAGGGGAAGGGTCCCCTACATCTCCACCTGAGGATGTCTCATTTGGAGGCATCGTAGAGATCCTTCACCAGAAAGGTTCTTGGTCTTCCTAAACCCCCTTCCCAGGAGGAATTGGTGTTCTTAGAAGCCTTCAGGTCTGGACCATCTATGTCTTGGTTTATGATCCCCCCGCTGATGAGCTTCTAGATGTTGTCTCCCACAAGGCATGGAAGAAACCGGACTCCAAATGGCAAGATAACATTTTGAGTTTCCCTTACAACAGACAACACTGGACCAAGGGGAATCCCTGTAGATGCTATGATGGTTGCAGTAGCCACTAAAAATGAGCTGACTGAACAGAGCCCCATTGTCCATCACTCTAATAGGGAATCTAGGACATTGAACAGGTTTGGGAAGCAATTGTATGCTTCAGCAACCTTTGCCTTGCAGTCACTGAATTACCTGGCACATTTCACTAGGTTACAGTGGAAATTAGTTAAGGAATTCTCTAACTCTCCCCCTGGGTTCATGTCCACAGAGGAACAAAAGTCTTTTTCCTCATGACTGGCCACACTGCAGTCCATTACTAATGTGTCCATAAGGTTAATCTTGCATGCAGCTGAAGGTTCCTCACAGGCATCCTGTTCAGGCGTAGCCATTCAGAGATGTGCCTGTATGCGATTGTGCAATTTTGCGGAGCCTTTCAAGGTGTCATTCATCAACACTCCTTTTGATGGATCTTCTTTGTTTAGGTCAACAGTTAGAGACACTTTCCTGCAGTGAGAAAGATTAATAAACAGAGCAAATGCTTGAAACAAAGCAAAAGGTGAATTAGTAAAGTTTGTTGCAAAAATAAGACAGATGAATGTCATTTGTCTATTGTTCTTATTTATATATTACAGAGATCTTGGGCAGATGAGTGCGGTTGATAAGTGTTGATTGTTGTGCTAGTCCTCAAATACAGTTTTGGAGAGTACAAGTATAAAACGGCATCTTTTATACATTAGAAATACAATTCAGTATAATTCAGTGTAGTATAGTTTTACAAACATGGAAGGGCTTGAGCTGATAGGTTTAAAAATGAAACTCTAGGTTGTGATAGGGTGGAAAAATGCCAGTAGTATGTTGTTCCCCATGAGTGTGTGATTGATCTGGTGGTGTATACTGCAGGAGTTTTTGGTTGGTCAAAATACTCTTCATTTTGGACCAATGGGCTATTTTCTGCTGGATCTAACATGATTTGAGGTATCTTGCAAAGCTCTGACTTCCTATAGGGTGATTTTATAGGACCAATAGAAATGGGAGAAGGAGTTCTGCCTAGCTGTTGAGGTGGCTGTAAGATGTAATAGGGCAGATAATTGGAGAAGCTGTAATAGGTCAGGGGGAATGGGACAGTGAAACGTTTGATAGGGCAGAAGATTGGTTATAACTTAAATGCAGCCAACCTATCTAAGTCCAGGGAATTCCTGTTTGGGCCAGTGTGTGCTCAAGCAAAACGTGTGCCCTGATGGGGCGAATATGGAGGCCAGTGAATCTCATAGGGTACTGGCATTCTCCAGTCATGGGGTCCAGAGCAGGAAAACGATGTCTGTATAAAAAACATATACTGTAGGTGTCCTTGTTCATAAAAATTGTATTGGCAAGAACAGACTGTATCCAGGGAGGTCTTTTTACCATTTTTGGGACCTGATCAATTATGACCTTAACAGTTTTTAAGTCTGACGATAGTCTTACATGTGTACCTATGAAGGAATTGCCTTGAAATATAATTTGGTTAAATATTGGTGGGCAGCACTTAAGCTCTTGGTGGTAACAAACTCCCAAGTAATATGGAGAAATATATGCATATGAAACCAATAAAAACGACATATTTATAAAACATAGTAATTGGAGTTATGGAGGCTAGGCAATCTCGTATGGTTGTGGCGTGCTAACCTTATGTAGTCTAGAGTGGGATAAAAGGGACCCAGACCAGAAATTGCACAGATCCTTAAACCAGTAGGGTATGGCTAATCCAAGCATCTAAATCTAAACAGGAGGCCAAGAAGCTTGCCTTAATTTCTAAGACATGTTTGAGACCAAGATAGTTATAATGTGTGTGGCAGATGTAAGTTATTTTTGGGGAATTATTGCTTGGGTCAGTGTGTATTTAAGTTTAAGTTATTAAGTTTGTCTGGTGCCTGATAGGACAATTATGGAGGCTACCTATTCCTGTGGGGTTATGATGTGTCCGCCTCACGGAGTGCAGAGCTAGAAAAAAACATTCAAGAACAGTAGAGAAAAGTAGGAAAACGTGTACCGTGCTAAAATCACATGAAGGTTTCAAAGTATAATGCAAATTACTATCAAATATTTCTTTAACGTAAAAATCGAGAAAACAAACGTAAAACAAAATAGTTAAATGAATATTCATCTAGAATGGGTCAAGTGAGCAGTATTTTCACTTATGCTTCATCAGATCTGTTGAAAATAAAACAAGTTTTATGAATGAAACTTTAAAGTAGATCAGAAAGCATCCTTAAGTTAGGGAATCTTATGCAGATATCAAGTGTTAAACTAAGAACAGCATAATCAATAACTCAACAAGAATATGATAGCTGGTTGTCAGATCAGTGAAGCTGGAAGTAAAAGCCAGGTAATGTTATGTCCTGGGGAACATGGAGCCCATAGAGCCTGTGAGCATATTAATGTTTGTAACTTCACCAGGAAAACGTGCTTTTAGGGATGTTTCTAATAGTATGCTTCATGGTGCAGTTTTCTAAGGTTCAGTACACTGCTGATCGACATATGAGTGTTCAAACCCAGTGGACTGTATGCTTCTAGTCTGATCTGCCACTCGAGTTCCCTTTCTTCCAGGCAGTCGTTCAGTGGGCCTTGGAAATCTCCTTCAGGTATTCGGTCTACCTCATGGAATAAAAAGTCATGTCCCAGTTTGTTTTGGTGGTGCTTAGTGAGAGTATTATTTGCTTTATTGTAATGGCTGAGAAAGAAAGACCTTGTCTGTGGGAATCCACTTTTTCTAGGAATCAGCTTGGTAGTAAAAAGTTCTGATTCCAGAAATCTCAAGGACCTTTACAAGAGTCATGTGGAGAATTTTCCCCCAGAGGCAGAGGGGAAATAGCTACAATGGAAGACACCGCGCACATGGCAGAGAAGGTCTGCAGAATCAAGGGCCTTGAGATTCCTTCTTAGAAAGCTCTTTTCAGCACTCCTGAGAGGTTGCCAGACTGTCCATCTCTGGAGGCAGTCAGGGGTAGGGGGGCACTTGTCCTTGCATCTAAAAGCCTGGATGGCCAACACAAAAGATTCATGGATGCAACGGATCGTATCCAGTGGATATTTCATTTCCTTTTTACAAGTTCCCCAAAGAAAAAGAAAATCTCTCTCCAGTGTTCCACCCAGTCAGAGGGAGTTAACAGTTCTAGAGATTCAAAAGCTGCTGAACAAGAGTCATCCAGGAGGTCCCCTAGACTAAAGAGGATCTGGAATTTACTCAAGGTTCTTTTTAGTTCTAAAGAAAACAGGGGACCTGAGACCCATTTTTCATCTCAGTTATCTGAACCAGTTTGTAAAGAATTCCAAGTTCCAGAGAGTCATGTTTCAGTCCATTCTGTCTCTCCTACAGAAGGACGATTGGATATGCTCTGTTGATCTTCAAGACTTGTACTATCATATCAAAATGAACAGGCGCTGTCGAAGATATTTACCCTTCTGGCTGGGAACCAGTCATTACCAGTTCAGAACCCTACCCTTCGAGCTCACCACAGCCCCCATGGTGTTCACCAAATGCATGGCAGTGGTAGCAGCTCACCTAAGACTGCATTGATTTGGAACGTTTCCTTACTTAATGCAACCAGGCATCTAGAAAGAGCCAAGGATTACTTACTACAACAGTCTCACTCTCTGGGAATTTCAGTCGCATGTCAGACAGGTTCTTTCTTCTGCCCCAACAAAAATGTTACTTAAAGCACTATGGTTGATGGTTGCTGCAATAACTTTAATACCCACTGCTTGTCTTCATATGAAAATTCTTCAGTGGACTCTAGCAGTACAATAGTCTTCATCAAAATCCCTTACAGCATCCAATACAATTATCTCAGGTTTGCAGGAAATCCCTGCTGTGGTGGATACGCTCTGAAGAAATTTGCCAAGGGCATCAGTTTCATGTTCCTCCCCTCCCCCAAATGCCACATTGACCACAGAGACCTCCCATTTGCAGTGGGAGGGGGCATTTCTTGGGAAAGAAGTTTCAAAGCACATGGTCCCCAAAAGAGACCAGTTTGCATATAAATGTCCTGGAGATGACAGTGGTGCTTCTAGTGTTGCAGGCCCTTCAGAGCAGTCTTCCATTAGTAGCTATTGCTGTTCAAACAGTCTGGTACATCAACAGACAGGGGGTCCAGGTCTTACCCCCTTTGCTGAAAAGGAATGAGAGTATGGCACTTGCTGATCTCCTCCATTCGCTTTCTTGTAGTGACACACACAGTGGGGAAGTCCACCATCTTAGCGGACAAGCTCAGCAGGACCATCCTGATGACTCCCAATTGATCTCTCAACCAATCAATGGCAGATATGATCTTGCACAAATGTCATTGACTTTCCTGCAATCTGTTCACCTCTCCCCTCAACAACAAATGCAGCAGGTGATTTGCCCTTATTCCCCCACCGAGGCAGTCACTGAGAGATACTCTAGTCCATATTTGGCCTTCCTGTTACCTTTATGGTTATCTTCCCCTGCCTCTAGTCCCCACGTTTCTTCAGAAAGCATTCCAGTTGAGGAGCAGAGTAATCCTCCTTGCCTCCTTCTGGCCACAGCAAGTGTAGTTTCCCTTCCTTGGACACTGAATCCCAGTCCAGACCTCCTGTCACACTTATCAGAGATGATTCTTCTGGATATTGCAGGCCTCAAGTTGACTGCATGGTTTCTCCAATTCCAGTGATGGCTGGACATTCTAGCCTTTCCTCCCCAGTTCACCAAATTATTTTTTCATCCCACAAACCTTTGACTAGGAAAATTTATAAGAGTAAGTGGAAGAGGTTTTCCTTTTGGGCTTATCAGAAACATGGATCCTTTCAGTGCTCCACTCTTGGCCGTTTTGGATTTCCTTGCCTCCATATTTCAAAGCTTCTTCTCTACCATCAAAGTTCAGTTAGCACCCATCTCCAACTACCACATCAGACATAATGCTTCTCCTTTAGCTTCATGTAAGTTATGTAAGGCCTTTCTTAAAGGTATCTTTTTACTTAGACCTCCAGTTAGGGACCCCCACTGCACCTTGGGACCTGACGTTGGTGTTAGAGACTTTGGTGCATTCACCTTTTGAACCTTTAGCTAAAGTAGACCTTAAGTTTCTGTCTTGGAAAATGGTCTTTCTGGTGGCCATAAACTTGAGCAAGACAAGTATCTGAACTTCAAGCACTCTCTTTGAAACTACCATATTTGATTTTTCACAAAGATAGAATTACTCTACACAATAATCCTTCCGTTCTACCAAAGGTTTCCTCGGAAGCAAACATCAATCAAGCAATCAATTTACCAGTTTTCTTTTCCAACTTTGATAATAAAGGAAAATATACCCTTCATCCTTTAGATGTATATAGGCAACTTCACTTTTATCTTCACAAGACTAAGGAATTTAGAAAATATTGTCAATTACTTGTCTCCTTTTTTAGTAACAAGATGTGAAGACCAGTCTCAAAAATTACACTAGCCAAATGGAGAACATGTTGTATTTCTTATGTTTATTCATTGAGAGGCCTAGCCTTGCCAAGACAACCAAAAGCACACTCAGGTCACTAGCTACATCAGCTGCTTGTTGGGCTAAGACCTCCATTGATGACATTTCTGCAGCTGCCACATGGTCTAATGCACATACTCTTATTGCTTATTACAAATTGGACATCAGTTTCAGGAACAGAGCTGCATTTGGTTCTGCAGTTCTCTGGAATATCCTTCTATGAGGGCCACCCAAGGTTACTGCAGCTGGGACTCTATCCCATTTGTTGAAGAACGAATGAAAATGACAACATCAGATATAAAAGTTATGTATTTACCATGACTATGCATCTGTGTTGTCTATTTTCATTCTTCCTCAGCGTCTCTCCCACCTTCCCTCTATCCATATCTTTGGGAGAGACCTAATTGTTGATGGGAAACATAGTCCCTTTTTGAGCTCCTGGTCTATCACTTTTCTGTCATATCTATGTTGAAATACCTTTTTGTGATATTGTATATAGCAGCAAACTCGATCTGAGGTATTATAGTGGTTAGGGCAGTATAGGTAAGGGAGGAGCTCAAGAGTCAGATCCTAGAATGTAGAGAAAGTGGCCAATTCAGATCCACACATCAGATCTGAACCCATTTATTGAAGAATGAAAATGGACAACACAGATGCATAGTTATGGTGAGTACATAACTTTTATTTTTCTGCTGTATTACAGAAACTGGAAGGAACATGCTGTATTAATTCTATGAAAGTACAGATAAGCAACTGGAGTGGTGTTCCACAGCAAGATTTATTATTTGAAAAGAGACATCCTGTGTATGTTCCAAATCTGGTCATGAGAAGACAGCTAAGACCTATATTAGTAAAGACTCGACCATACAAGCACAAATAATTGCTGTTGACAAAATTGTGACAGAAGGGAAAAGTATTAAACACTGAGATCAGCAGAGTGTTTGTTGAAAGTGATTATTCATTGTACAGCAAGCAGAAGAGAAGCACAGTTACCCCCACAAACAGGAGATGACAAGAAGTAGATGTGATTAAGGTTATTTCCAACTTTCTTCAGAATGTTTTTTCCCTGAAGGATCAAAGCCATTTTTTGATAAAGAACAAACTAAAAACGTTTAACCAACAAATATTGCATCATCAAGGACTCTGTTTCTCACTCTTCTGATGATAGTAAAGCCTGTTGTCTGATTTTGTCAGTGAAACCTTTTCCTTTGTTTCAAAGAAAAATGCTTGAGTGAAAGAAAAAAGGCAAGAATCAACTAGAACAATCTGGAGTACCTTAGATTTGAACCAGACTGGTGTTTTGAAATGGCAGAGGATTGCAGAGATCATCAGCACCATTGTGAAATTAGTGAATACATTAGAGACTATAAAGCATCAGTCCCATTAGCTATAGGAATAGATATGTGAAATGAGGCTTTGCAAGAAGTGACTGAAAGAAAATTGTTGACTGCGTAAAAGTGATGGGTGAACTGTAAAGCATATACCCTACCGTCAACCAAAGACAATCAGATAATGTCACCTGGGTTCAACATACTCAGAGCTGACGAGGTGGGATAGCTGTCCTTTATAAAATAAACATCCTAACTAACCCCAAACAACCACCGCAGGTTGCTAATGCTGAAATATTAGCTCTAAAAATACAACTAAATAAACTAAAAAGCATAAACCTAATAGTTACCTATATACCCCCAGGGAACAATATCGAAACTTTAGAAGCCATCTTAAACTGGATAGATAACAACTATCCACAAGAAACAATAGTCCTGGGAGATGTTAACATTGATTGGAACCAATGCTCTGCACAGTCCAATCCTACTTCCTTAAATCTCCATGGTTTCTCTCAGATTATAGCCACTACCACCAGACTAGGTAATAATAAACAAAAGAAAGCATACTTGACTGGATGCCACCCAAAAATATACCACTCTCCCAATGATCTTAGTGATCATATGCTTACTTACATTATGAAAGATAATACACCCAATGCTAGCATGCCAGTCTATAGAACAGTCAGAAACAAAAATTTGATCCTCTAAAATTTAACATGGAACTTAAATACTGTAACTGGTCAACATTGAAATCCTTCCCTAGATGAGGCAGTTTCACATTTTAATGAAACATTCCTTACCCTACTTGACTCTCATGCTCCCAAAAGGGTATCTAGAATCAAAACTCACATAGCACCCTGGCTAACCACAGAAACCAAAACCAAAATAATTAATAGGGACAAAGCATGGAACAAATGGTGTACTACCAAGTTACCACTAGACCGGGTCATCTTCCAGCAAATGAGAAATGAAACTAAAGGCCACCACCCAAGATAAGAAAAACTACTTTCACCACCTACAAAACAAAACCAAAGGGCAGGATTGAACAAACTTCTCCAACCAGGAAAATCCACAGAAACACTATCTGACAAGAACCAAGAAGAAGTAGCTAACAACTTTAATACTTTAAACAATTCAGCTACTAGCTAACCAGCTGCCTGCTCCCTCTACCACACCTAACAATATGATACCCAACTCTCCACTATCCTTTAACCTCCAACCCATATCCACTGCCTTCACTAAAGCCAACTACCCTCTCAGCTGATCTTCTACCGCAGAATACCTGCAAATTGCTGCTGATGTCATAGCATACCCCATTTCTATATTAATTAACAGAACCATTACTGAGTCCACTATCCCAGCAATCTGGAAAATATCTATACCTCTTCATAAAGGAGGAACATCCGAACTCTCTAACTATAGACCAATTGCCATACTATCACCACTTGCCAAAATTATGGAAAAGTCTGTGCATAACCAACTCATGTCCTATCTCACCCAAAACAAGCTACTAACTGACTGTCAGCATGGATTTAGACCCCACCATAATAACAAAAATATCTCCTCAGCCCTCTTTCTAGACATGTTACTTCTCAAAACCTTAGTAACCTTACATCTAGACACCCAAGTCCTAAACTGGTTTCAGGCCTAGAGCAGGCAGCAGAAAACGAGCAGTTACAAATACAAACTCTCCTGCCTATAACCTAATAGTATGTAAGTCTCTCAAGGGGTCCATCTTAGGACCTCTTCTGTTCCCATTCATAAATGATCTCCATTCAAGTATCCCCGAAGCCACCTCTGCATCCAATATGCAGATAACTCAACTCTCATCTGTTCTAATCCTATCCTTGACAACCTTCTAATAACTACCCAACACTGCTTTACCAAAGTTGAAAATTGGCTAACTGACCATCAACTCATCTTAAACCCAAAACCCAACTTCTTCTTTTCCACCCAACCAACCCAACACCTTTCACACACTTTACCATTCAATCCAACAATGGTACCATTATTTCTCCTACTACCAGTGCCAAACTATTAGATTTGACACCCACATTATCCAAACTATTAAAATGGTTAACAAAAACTAGGGTCTTTATATAGGTTAAAACCTTCCTAACTCCAGCCGCTAGACTAGCTAATGCCCGCTCGCACCTCTTATCCACCCTACTTGCTAGATTCATCACTGCCCTACCCTATAGAACACACCACTACATTAACCTGAAAAAATCTTCTACTTGAATACCAACTTATAGAAGCCTTTAAAATCCTGAAATATCCAGATAACACCCTGCACTAAAGAACATCCTAACCCCATCTAACAAACTCTTAATACAAACTAAGTCCCATAACCTGCGGCGATTCACTGTACCAATATTACCATCACTAGCTCTATTCAAAAGAACTAAAATCCACTATAAATCACATTGGCTCTGCCCATGCACAAAAGTAGGCAATTTTGTATTATTCAACTAAGTGTGAATTAACCAGAATGTAATGAAATGTAATCAATTGTACCTTCTATTGTAATTATCTTCTCTCTCTTAATACTATGTAATATGTCTTTATGTCTTTTGTAACAATATATCACTGTTTAACTGGACATGTATCGTCAACAAATGTAAAATAAAATAAATAAATAAAGTCATTAATATTTAGAGGACCATTAAAGGGATTGAAGAAGTAACTGTAAATACAACAGTTTTTGATCTTTCTGCTGTGAGACAAGTTTGTAGGTGAAAAAAGTTAATCATTAGCGGGCTGAACAGTATGTTCTGATCAAACTTTACAAATATTCTTTCATGCATCTGCAAACTCACTAGCTGTTTTTTCATTACCAAAATATGCATGAAAAATCTGCAGGTTCAGGCAATAAACAGAGGGACACCTGAACACAGTTAGTTGAATGAATTGTACAAGGTACAATGTAATTAACATTTAAAGGAACATTGGCAAAAAATTCAGTGAGAAATAAATGAAGTTTGAGACTGTTGGAAGTGATCTGCCTACTTTTATTTAACCAAACCTGTCTGCTTTCCCTTACATCCATCACATTGAATTTTTATCCCACCACTGTAATTATTTGCATCTTACTCTACTTCACCATCACTATACAATCACCACCTCAAACTGTCATGCATTAACTCCAGGCTTATCACCTTCTCTTCTGCTGTACACACAAACTAACACTGCACCATAATTTTATTACTGAACAGTCACATCTCTCCCACCCCTCCTTATCACTAACCACATTGTTAAAGCCCACCCTGAAGTCAAAACATTTCCAAACTTACCTTCAGCTGCACACATATCACAAGTTAACATAATCTCTATTTACACCTGATATTATATTCTAACACATAAATACCACTTTTACTATTTTCCCCACTGTCACAGTTGACATGCGCCTCCTAACCTGCCTAGCTTCTATACTCTTAATTCTCAACCTTGGTGCAGCTATATCCTCGCTTACCCCCACACACCAATACACATCAACAACCTCCTCCAACTATCACCCCAATAAACAACACAGCTTCTCACATATCTCCTCCAAGCTTTTCTCCTACATCCTCCCATATTATTTGACCCACAAATTCCTCACCTCCTATGAAACCACACTTGACCACCAGTACCATCATGTAAGACTAAAAACAGTTCCCATGATACTCCTTCCTCATTGCCAATCTACTCAACTGTGGAGATATACATCCTAACCCTGGCCCACCCTCTAATCCTAACCACAAGAGTAACCCTGAAAGATTTAAACATACTTGGACTGAACCTTAGACGTTTATATAATAAAATAGCCCCACTGCATGCCTGGATTGATCAAAATAAACCTGACATACTAGCTGTTACAAAAACATGGCAATAATACCTTCAAACTTTGCAATAACCAGAAGAGGTAGATCTGATAAAAGGGGGGAGGGATAGCCCTTTTATATCCCTCTACGCTCAACATCACATCTTACACCAGTAATATATCCATCTTTTCCAATGCTGAGGTACTAATCTCTTTTTTGAACCTCAACATATCAAAAATAATGTGCATAATGGTGATATATTTCCCACCAGGTAATGATATACCAGTGTTGGAAAATATTTTATCCTGGACATCCCAAACAGTAAACCTCAAAACAATAATCTTAGGAGATGTATATATAGATTGGCAAACCATAGCTTCCAACTCCCCCACAAATAGTATAAATCATTATGTTTTTTCTCAGCTTATCAATACTCCAACAAGCTACAGCAAAGATCTTACCTGTCAATCTTCCTTAGACTGGTTCCTAGTATCCCACCCTGCCAATTACCCCTCTTCCAGTACACTGTCTAGCTCCCTCAGCGATCATCTGCCAGCTTATTCCCTTAAAACAAACTCCCAACAACTATGAGTACACTGTAAAATCAGTTAGGAACTCAACTAATTTTGTCAGCATAAATTCAGAAATCTCTTGCATGAAGTAGACTGGACACCCCTTTAACAACTACCCCTTAATGATGCTGTATTATACTTTAATAATGCTTTCCTTCATATACTTAATTCCCTAGCTCCCATTCATATGAAAAGAAACAGAAATAACTCAGCGCCATGGCTGTCTAAGGAATGTAAACACCTGATGAAGCAAAGGGACCTAGCCTGGATAACCTGGAAACAACAAAAATGAACAAAACCATGTTAATTTCAAAACACTATGTAATAAATTGACAAGACTCATCAACAGAGATAAGAAGTCATATTATTCCCAGCTTCAACGCCAACATAAAGTTAACCACAATACATTTTGGCACTCCATATCTTCTCTACTTAACCCTGGAACAAATAGAGACCACACCGTATCTCCTAATACCCCTCCAACACAAATAGCCGAAAACTTTAACAAGCACTTCATAAAATCAATATTAGACCTACTAACTAACACCCCTAGTGCTGGACCCCCCCACCCACCCTTCAACCTATTCAGACACCAACCCCAGACCATCAACTACTTCTAACCCTGTCATTAATAACCCCCCTACTCAACAAAATGTCATACAAACCCCATTCTCGTTTCAGCCCATACCTTCTTGACACCATTAAGAAACTGATACATAAACTAAAACCCTGCTCTACCTTAGCTGATGATCTTCCACCACACTACTATAAACTGGCTGCTAATTCAATCACCTACCCAATCAGTATCCTTATAAATAGGTCTTTATCTGAATCAGAAGTACCTACCATATGGAAATAATCTCACATTACCCCCATCCACAAAAGAGGCAACTCTCTTGATCTATCCAATTTCCATCCTATATCTATCTTGTCACCCATATCCAAAATTCTCGAGAGAAAGAGAGATATCCATCAGCAGGTAATGCAATATCTATTGCAAAACAATCTTTTAACCAAAACCCAACATGGCTTCCGACCTTGCTACAGCCCTATTATCTTTTACAGACATTTTGAAGAAGGCCAGAGTTGCAGGATGCTATACAGTCTCAGTATTCCTTGATCTCTCCAAAGCCTTTGACACAGTGTCTCACTCCTTACTATTAAACACACTCTCTAACTTAGGCTTCTCACATAAAACAGTAAAATGGTTTCAGAGCTACCACAAGGATCATAAACAAGCTGAAATGGTCCAATGAACTCTCTCACCCTTTCTCCACAACCCTACAGGAGTCCTTCAAGGCTTCATTCTAGGACCCCTACTTTTCAACATTTTCACAAACAACCTTCACACTGCCTCTCACCCTGGGACCCTCATTCAGTATGCTCATGATTCCACCATAATCTGTACTGCTCAATCACTACCAGAACTACTTTCAAAAACTCAACAGTCCTTTACTGCAGTTGAATCCTGGCTAAGAAATGCTCAACTCTTTCTTAATCCGAAGAAGTCAAAACTAGTACTCCATCTCAAGAACACCTAACCTTTCACTGATTATTTTAACACCCTTGCATCTGACAACACTGCCATAGAAATAGTGCAGGAAACCAAACGTCTAGGGGTTATCATTGACAAACTTTCATTCAACCCCCATATACAGCAAAATATAAAGAAAACTCATCAAAAACTAGGACTATCTTGTATAGAAACAAACATTTCTTTACTGCAGCAACCAAAACTGCCCTTGCAAAAAATGTTTGCTTCCCTCCCTTCTTTATGATGCCTCTATCCTAACTTACAAACCTCTACAATAAGTAAGATGGAGCAGTGCTACAACAAAGTTGCAAAGTTTGCCACAAACTCTAAATATCACCACACCACTATAAACCACTCCTAGAATTAAACTGGCTTGAACTCCCTAACTAACTTGCCTTCAGCTATCCACTTTGCACAACCTTATTTTCAAGTCTACTGCCTGCCCTGCACTAGCCAGTCTAGTCACACCTTACACATCAAATCTATCCCTATGATCAGAAGACAAAAATCTCTTAGCTATCTTTAAAGCCACAAGAAAACCAGGTCACTCTGTGTATTGCTGCTCTGTCTCTATACTTGGAATTCACTACCTGGCTTAACCCATTTCAAAGCCTCTTTAAAAAATCATCTCAAAAAGACATGACTGTTCCTGCATAAAGTCTGCCTGATGCTCAGCTCTTCCTCTTCATCCACACTAGCCTCATCATCTTCTTCTGTCAGATTTCATTCCTTCACAATCTGCAAGATCCTAAGGCTCTTCTAACTCCTCCTCTGTTTCTATACCATATCCTTAAGCTACTGCTCAGGCTGTATTGTTTCTATTCTTTTTACCTCTCTCACTATCTTTCTGCTTCACTAACTTTCTGGATATTATTTTCCTAACTGAAACTAACATACTGTTTCATGTACTATAGCAGTCAATGTCACACATTGCACTATGTACATACTATTTTTTGGACACTACATCATGTATGGTGAGAGTGACTATTATTGTCTATAATGTTTTAACTCTGTATAATCGTCTAGATGTGTAGTATACATTTTAACATCTTGTAACATAGTTTGTTCTTTCAACTTATTTTTGTATAGTATTTCTAATGTGATTTGTATTGTATTGGATTTTACTGTATTTTTATTGTATTGTATGCGGAGCTTTTCTCCACAAGCCTCTGCTGAAAACGGGTTCTGTAAACCCAGTAAGACCACCCTGGTAAAAAAAATGTTAAGTAAATAAAATAAAATAAAAATATATTATATAACTAGTTACTTCCTTAGCAGCCTTAACACTTTAATGAATTCAATATAACATTGCACAATTTAGTTTATGTATTTAAAGGTAAACAATGCACTTTTTTCTTAGGGCTGAAAGTTGATGTTTACTGAAAGCATTCAAACTGTTTTTCCAATCTGGAAGGGGAATAGAGAAAGGAAAAGAACAAATACCATTAGTGTAAGTGTAACATGCACTTTAGTATGGGTAGCCTTCTCTCATTCAAGCCTAAAACACCTTTTCCATACATTTCCAGTTCACAACCGTAACGCCTTATGGAGTCCAGACCTTTTTTGGGTCTGGTTCCTTTAACTAAACAACTTACCCGCTAATAATAAGCAGCAATGGAAAGTATAAGGAGTTATTAACAAAATGACACTAAGAATGTTAATCTAGGATGTGCTGCAGTAGAGAAATGAATAATTTGTCACTTATTATTCATATTTGTGTTCATATTTTCATGACTGAGAGGCCTACATATTTTTAAGGGGTATGGTGTGATATGGCATGATGGGTGATATGGAACTTCATTGTCAGTGTCCATTTATATCACACCATACCTGAGATCTTGCTAGCTGTGTGTTAGTAATTGTGAAAATAAACAGTATTTCCAAAACCTACTGACTTAAAATTGTTACATGACATTAGGTCAAAACCTAGATGCTGTTGAAGAAAACTATCTCTGATATTTGCACTGTAAGTTGCATACCTTGAGAGATATTGAGTGTTATTTATATTGCTAATTATACAATTAAGCATATGTTTTCATTTTTCTGTAAATATCTCACTAAACATTCATTTAGAGAATAATTTCTTGCTGTTATGCGAAAGCTAACAATATATGTCTTGTTTGTACAGTTTCTAAAATATGAGAATTTGTTTGTGAAAGTTTAGCAACATATATAATTTGGGGATTGTGTACATTATAATGAATGAACATTAATGAATGAATAAATGAAGTAGATCTAATGGGTTCCGGCATGTAGCTCGCAGGACATTTCCCTGCGAGCTACATCACCGATACCAAATGGCTGCAACAGCAATTTGCCGTAGAGCAATATGGCTAAATAGCATAGCAGCTGCTGCTGTAAACTATGCACAGAAATATTTCTACTGGTGGCGATCCTTGCAGACAGCTGCCCAGCTGTATTCTAGCAGGGATGGCTGTACTAGATGTGTACCACATTCCGTATTCTCATGTAAGTAATGCATTTATTTTATTATTTTTTTATTTTATTGTCAGATGCAAATAATACAATAAATGCATTACTTACATGAGAATGCGGAATGTGGTACACATCTAGTACGGCCGTCCCTGCTAGAATACAGCTGGGCAGCTGTCTCTAAAGATTGCCACCAGTAGAAATATTTCTGTGCATAGGTTACAGCAGCAGCGGCTATGCTATTCAGCCATATTGCTCTACGGCAAATTGCTGCTGCAGCCATTTGGTATCTGCGTTGTAGCTCGCAGGGAAATGTCTTGCGAGCTACACGCCGGAACCCAGATCTAATAGCTTTCAAACAATTATGCAACCAGGTAAAAAATGGGTTATCAAAAATAAACAACAGTACTACACACACCTACAACGTGAGCACAGAACTAACCCCCCAAAAATCTGGTCTTCTGTCTCAATCCTGCTTAACCCCAGAGCAAAAAAAAAAAATAAAGATCCCTGCCTTACACTAAATGCCCCTCCTTCTCAAATAGCTAAAGACTTCAACAATGACTTTATACAGTCCATAGCCAACCTGATCTCTAAAACCTCCAACTACTGCCCCTTCTCCTCCTCTTCCTCTAATACCCTTAACAGTGCCCCTTCATCTAGTCTTGACATACTCCACCATAACAGCCCAAAACATCTTTCCGATAACTCAACCACCTTCTGTTTTCATCCCATGCCTACAAGCCTCATAAAAAGACTGTTGCAAAAACTTAAACCGTACTCTACCTCTGCAGATAACCTCAGCCCTCAATACCTCAAGTTACCTACCCCATCAGTATCTTACTCAACAGATCCATATCAGAATCTTTAGTGCCAAGCATCTAGAACATGTCTCGTTATTCCTATTCGCAAAGGAGGAAATTCTACAGAACCTACAAGCGTCCGACCCATAGCCATTCTAGCTCCCATCTCCAAAATACTGGAAAAATGTATTCATCGGGAACTAATGAAATACTTGCTGCAAAACCACTTACACATAAACAGCATGGTTGCCATCCAGACCATAGTACATCCACAGCCTTCTTATCCTTTTTGAATCTTTAAACAGCACTAGAAATACAGGTAGCTTTGTATTGGCTGTATTTCTTGACCTTTCAAAGGCATTTGACACTGTCTGTCACTCCATACTCCTAGAAAGGCTCTCTAAATTAGGTTTTACCCTTCCTGCACTACAGTGGTTCTACAGCTACCTATATGATCGAAAACAAGCCTTAAAATGGTTAAATGAAATCGCTCCCTTCCTACATAACTGCACTGGAGTTCAGCAAGGTTCTATCCTTGGTCCCCTGCCCTTTAATGTGTTTACAAACCACCTGTGCACTGCCATATCCAGTGTAACACTCATACAATATGCAGATGATTCCACTATTATCTACACGTCTCCAACACTACCCCAGCTTCTCTCCATCACACAATAAAATATTTTCTACCTTTGAATCCTGGCTCAATAACCGTCAACTGTTCCTTAACCCTAAAAAAACAAACTCCTCCTCTTCCAGCTGAAAAAAAACACCCTATTGAGTCAAAATTTAAAATATACTTGGCAGACAATACTGTTATTGAAATAGTCCACCACACTAAACTGCTAGGTGTCATCATATCAACTAAAGTTCAATCTCTATGTCCAACAAAATGTAAAAAAACTCACCAGAAACTTGGCATTCTCTGTAGAAACAAACACTTTCTGAACACATCAACCTAGGCCACTTTTGCTAAAACTTTCCTTCTTCCCTACCTACTATATGGTGCCTCTATTTTTTTTCTAACTTACAGATCTCCATTAGATCCAAAATGGAACAGTGTTACCACAAAATGGCAAGTTTGCCACCAATTCAAAAACAAGCACACATCGTTGTAGGCCATTACAAATGCTAAATTGGCTAGAACTCCCTAACCACCTTCTCTATGTCCAGCTCCTAATGCTACACAACATGATCTATAAACCCTTAGCCTACTCAGCTCTGAATAACATTGTCATACCTTACAACCCCAGCAGAGTCATAAGGTCTGAAGATAAGAAATTACTTACAATCTCCAAGCCCTCCAAAGTACCTGGACAAAGCCTATAGTTTCACTTTGTTCCTAAGGTGTGGAACTCACTGCCTCTATCTGCCAGGTCTATTCCTACTGTAGTAGCATTTAAAACCTCCCTAAAACAAAATCTAAACAACTCATGGCTATGCCCATGTTCTACTTCTGGTAACCACACCCCTACTTTTCCCTTCCCCTCTTTTTGACCTTCTCCTGTCTACTTTCCCACCTCCTCTTCTCTTACACCAGTAGTAATCTTGATTACGTATTGGTCTTTGCATATTCCACTTCCTACACGTCTTCTATCTTTCTTACTACTGTGCTTTCACTGTTAGCACCCCAGCTTCACCAACAAAAAAAAATTGATGATGAATGAACTCAGAAACTTCTACCATTGACTGTTTCATAGAGTGAACTGTTCTAAGGCTATGTTGGAAAATATGTATTATTGTATTTACTTTGCATGCCTCCTATGCTGTTAAATGCTGATTTTGCCTATTTTTCACATGAATCTGTAACAGTTTCTCTATATTTCACTGTTACTCTTATATGTTAGTATGTTATAGTCTGTAATTGAAACTTTTTTTCCAAGTTCTCCCCTGAAAACTTGTTCATTTAGACCCAGTCAGACAATCCCAGTAAACAAATGTCAAATATATAAATATAATATAATATAATGTAACATATAGTACTATGGAAAGACTAAGAATGCACTGACTGTCACTGTAAAGAAAAAGTCTTACTGATAACATTGCTATTTGTAGGGGTAGACTTAATTTGCTGAAAATGCACATGATTTTATGTGTTTGTTCTAAGTTAAAAAGGAGATGGAGGTTCTGAAATTGAAATGGAGATAAAAAACTACATAAAAGATCAGCTTGCCAAACACTAGTGTGTGAGTGTGAACTAAAAGTTGAAAATGCACATTCAAAAAACTGTTATGTTTAATAGGTGAGAATAATATCTTTCTATTATAATGACTACTCCGTCAGTGTGATCATGGAATGTAATTGATCTTACAGGTATAGACAAGAAGCAAACAGTATTAAATTATATTAAAAAAGTGTAAGTACAAATATCAGTGAGGCAGGAGACTTATTTGGATAGAGGTATGCATGTGAATTTGACAAAGAAAGGGGTTTGGGTGGGTATTTAACAGAGTATCAGGGAAAAAGGAAAGTGGGGGTAATACTTATTGCTAGCGGGGATTCAGTTGTGATAGAAGAAAAAAGACAATAATGATAGCTTTTTGGCAGTAAGGGGTTATTGGCTGGGGAGAAAATCACAATTTCAAGGATATTACTGGGATAGTAATCAAGACAAGCCAGCTTTATTTGCAGATAATATTTTGCACTTAATAAATCCAGCAAATGACATTTCGGTATTGTGAGATATTTTGAGACAGTTTCAAGTCTTTTCAGAATATAAAATAAATGAGGATAAAACAAAGGCTGTAATGGTAAGCAATGTAACCACACATGAGTTGGTTCAGCAATACCCATATTTATGGGGACATGATAGTATAAAGTATTTAAGTACTTGGATGAAAAAATTCTGTTATGGCAGCTAAGGATATGTGGAAAGACACAAAAGAAAATATTAAAACTGAAAAGCTGGAAGCGCTAGGTTCTGGATAGTAAAATACAAGCAGTGAAAATATGTATAGTCCATTTTGTTTTATATACAGGTCAGGCATATTTTTATCAACTAGAGGAGAAGTTGTGGGCCATAATTTATAAAGAGATGAATGAATTTATTTGGTAGGGAAAGATGGCAGTAGGTAGGTGGAATACATTGATGATTCCCCTGGGACAAGGTGGTGTAGGATTGCATAATTTGAAGCTATGCTTTAGAGCTATGGATTTAAGTATTATGGTTATAAATTAAGCTGGACAGGGGTGGTGATGAAACTGGGGTGGGGGATGGAGTTAAAAAATAAGGAGAGGGGTGGATTTTCAGTGCAGGTCTTTAAGTAATATAAGTAAGTAATATAAGAAGAACCATACAAAGTATTATATTCATAAAGTAGAAGAAAGTATTCCATGAGCTAAACCAACATGGGAATGAAGAAGGGAGATTTTTACTAATAGGGATAACTGCATGCAGGAGCATAGAATATAGACAAGAGGGGATTAAAGTTTACTGGAGAAAGTTAGCAAAGGAATCCCAAGTGTTGGAAGCAGATACTTACAGAAGGAAAAGGAGTAGAGTGAGATTAGGCCAAGCAGAAGTTTGGACTGCAGTTTAGAGACTACCTTTCTTCTTAGGAATTAATAAGAGAGTACAGACAATAAAAGACTAGCTCTGGTAGAGTTTTTAGCCAAGTCTAGAACAGAAGTTGCTGTTAAAAAGGTAGTAAATAGGATATAGAGTCTATGAATGAACAGAGGTTAGAAAAGATTGGAAAGAGGAATGGAAAGACAGTATACAAAGAGAGGACATCTTTGTGGCTCCCCAAGTATGCCCCAAAGCCCAGAATGTGTTGAATGTTTGCTTGGAAGATTTTTCATACGTATTTTTATTCCCCAAGCAGACATCAGACAACATTTCCTCAGGTAGATGACAAATATTGGATGTGTGATGGGACAGAGAGAGATGTATTTGAAAACAGGATTTTGGGAATGTAATGAGCTGACAGATTTTAAAAATTCCCGACAGAGTACTTTGTCAGAAATGTTGAGAAGAGTAAATGGTTGTAACTAAGGAAATTATTATTTTGAGTTGGGATGTAGGATATGAATAGGCCAGACATTGGAAGACCATGCTGAGTTTAATGGTATTAGCTGCTAAAAAAACAATTAGCAGAAAATGAAAATCTAAACAAACTGTAATTAAAGTACTGACTGTTATAAAGGATATAAAATAAATTGAGGTGCGATCTTTAGAAAATGAAAGGAGCAAGCTATATAAAAATAAGTGGAATGTGTTGGAACACTACATGCCAAATAATGTTCAGAAGTAAGGTTTAAGGAAAGGAAGGAACTGCGCAAATTATATAATGTTTGACTGAGTGATAATTGTTAAAAAGAAAAAAATGAACAAGCACAGGATTCTGACTAGTTCCAATCTCACCACCATGAGTGTTATGGAAAAAATTAAAAACAGAGAAACTAGTGGTCTTAAAACTTTGTTGATGAGCTCAATCACAATAATTTCCAAAAATCATGAAACCCATGTAGTGTTCCAAAGCAACTATCATTTATTCGTCACAGGCAAGCAATCCTCAGTAACAAAAAATCAGAAATATTTTAAAAATGTTAAACATAGCAGCTTTCATATATACTTAGAAGTAGGTGTGGAAAATATATGAATTGTTTAATTTTAAACCAGCTTATTCACGGCAAACAATATAAACAGGGCTATAAAAGTGCATTTTTGAACAGCGAGTACCCACCCCCACACACTGCTACTAATTAGATCAAACTAAGTCCTAGTTCAGGAAAACATTACCTATTTGCAACCTACATTCCAAGATAAGTATTAAGAAAAGCGTAACATACATAAAAAGATGTTTAACTAAACTTGCTTTTGGTAACTAATGCAATTAACTTCATCAGGTCTGTAACAAGAACTAAAATCAGGAATTAAACACCTAGCTATCTAACCATAAACATAGTCAAACTAAAGCACTGTAAATATACAAAAATATAACTGTCTAATAATATCTAGTAAATATCCATCCATGTGTACTAGTGTGCATAAAAAACTAAGTTATTAACAGCTCAGGAAAAAATGCCAGTGCTTTGCAAAAAAAAAAAAAAAAACTGTTCATGTTTACAGCCCCAAAAACATGTTTGGACAATGAAAACTAGTAGAAAAAAACACACCGAAAATACAGAAAACAGTGGATGAAGTAAACTAGTAATGTATAAAAGTGTGCAGATGTGTGCATGAGCATCCATCAGTATGGTAATTGGGAGAATTATAGCAATATTACATAGTAATAGCAGCATGAAATAATGTGTGTTTTGAATTTACTGAATAAGTTTGGTGTGATGCAATACATCTAATCTAATTTAATCAAAGAATTGAGGTTAAAGTAATTAAACATACACACACACACACACACACACACACACACACACACACACACACATATATGGGTCTGCATCAGTAGACCGAAATACCACTTACCCGAAAGTCATCAGCACAAGAACACCAACATCCCGGAACACTGACTTACCACTCCAGGTAAGTAAATACTTGGCCATCCTGACAAAAAACATAAACCAAAGGAAGGCAAACTCACCAATGTGGGGGGCTTTGACCCCCCCCACCCCTAATTAAACATATCAACTCTGAGATTGCACTATTGTGGGGATAAGAGGCAAAGTTCAACAGGATGGCCAAGCTTTTACTTGCCTCGAGTGTTAAATTGGTGTTCCGGGACATCGGTGTTCTCGTACTGTTGCCTTTTTAATCTCCGTTATATGAATGTCAGGTAAGTAGTATATATATATATATATATATATATATATATATATATGTGTGTGTGTGTGTGTGTATGTATATATATATATATATATATATATATATATATATATATACACACTTGTACACATTCTACACATCATTTTTATTACTATTTAGTATATATTTAGTACATAGGAATATTCCTGTAAAATTTCCCTAAAAAGGCTTTACAGATGGGTAGAATATGTATAAATATATATATATATATATATATATATATATATATATATATATATATGTATGTTTGGTTACTTTAACCTCAATTCAGCTTTGATTAGATTTATTGCATCACACCAGAGATTTCAACAGTAAATTCAAAACTCACAGCAAATGTTGGGAGGTGTGACGGGGAAGAAAGAGGTTCTTGTGAAAAAATATTCTGGGTGTGCGGTGGGTTGGTGGACTTTAAGGATTCCCTGAAGGATGCACTGTTGAAGATGCTCTAAGCTGTGATACAGAATTGGAATTGCCTAGACATGGTAAGGCCTTACAGTGTCTAATTACGGTGGTTGCCAAAAAAAACTAATTACTAGAAAATGGAAATCAAAATCTAAACCAACTATATTAGAAGTAGTGAATATAGTAAAATAGGTAAAACAACTGGAATTGAGCTCTTTAGAAAAGGTAGAAGCAAACTACATCGGAAAAAATGGGAATTGTGGGAACAGTACATACAGGAGAGGAATGAGGTTTAAAAGAAGGCAGGACTTAAATGAGCTAAGTAATGTTTGACTGAAAATGATTAGGTAGATTATAAGTGATGTATAATGTTTGCAACTGGGAGTGTGTCAGTATGGTTTGTGATGTAAAAGTAAAATGCTTGCATCTAGGATCATGTGGTGTGGTTTGTTTTCATTTATATAAATGTATGATTACTTATATCGTAAGTGACGGTTTAATAAATATGTTTCTTGCTGAAACAAAAGGGGCAGAAATTGTTTGCTTAGGTTATATGATATATAGCAATCTATGCAACATATAATGTTTGTTAATGTTGATTTGTTAATACAGTTTGATTACTTTTGCATAACTGTAAATTTGCCTATGTCACAAGTGATAATTCAATAAACCAGTAAAAAAATGTAGAAATGAACCGGACTTCAATGTGAATAAAATACTATTATTTTTATTAATTAAGACACATCACATAAGTGCTTTCATCTCTCATGGAGACGACTTCATATAAAATACACTCACATTCATCATCTTATTTATAAACTAGCTGAAGTTCTCAGCCAATCATGGAATGCTAGTAATTAAAATAATCCTGTGTTAAAGGTGTACAAAGTACCTATTCCAATCACAAATACTTGCAAAAACATTTTTCAAAATAGAATAAACTATGAAACATAAATAAAAATACATACAAATCATGTTAAATTCATTTAAAGTTTATGTTAACAAATCTGCTTTTTCACTCAGTATGGGTTTGAGAGATACTTGGTCGTTCAGCCCGGGGGGTGATGCATTTAGTTGCAACTGCCAGACAAGTTCTCTTTTTAACAAATGTCTTTGCCAGTCACCACCCCTAGAATGAATCTGCACTTTTTCAGTATATCAAAGCTAAACTTAACAAAATTACTACACACAGCAGAGTGACTGTACAATGCATTAACTTCCCTTTTCTTCCTAATCTCATAAAGGTGCCCATAAATTCTTGCTATCAAAGCTCTCTCTGTCTTTCCAACATAGTATCCTGAGCAACTGTCACATTTAGCTAGATACACTAGTTTGATGGTATTACAATTCCCTTTCACAAAGGAAACCTTAGTATGCAAAACATTGTCTAAAAACATTTTCTCTTTCATAACGTACACACAGTATGCACAACTACCACAAGATGTGGCACCAGTACCAACGTTTTTGTTTGTTTGTTTAACATTTTCTAAGATATATTTAAAGTTCCTACCAGTTTTGCTTACAAAAAGGGGTTCAGGCCCAACCAACTGGGAAACTTCATTATTAACCTTAAAAATACTCCAATTCTTCTTTATATCTTCCCTAATCTCTTGGGAATAAACAATTGTTCCAATACTAGGGCTTTTTTGTATTTGTTGTCTCCCTTGTTCCTATTTTGATTAGTAAAATCCATCCCTAACAGGGGTGGATACTTGGTACCCCAACCTTTCCTTACTTCTTCAAAAATACCATCCACCATCTTCTGGGGATATTTCCTTTCTATAAATATTTTCTTCAGTATGTCAAACTCCTGGTCCAGTTCTTTAATATCAGAGTTCATTCTTGCCACCCGTATGGACTGACCCTTTACCAGTCCTTTCTTCTGATGGTATGGATGGTTGCTACTGTAGTGCAGGTATGTATTACAAAAGGTTTCTTTCCTGTAAAGGTTGGAAATGAATTTCTTGTGCCGTTGGGAAATCTTAACATCCAAGTAATTAATACCCTGAAAGTCCCATGAATGTGTAAACTTAAAGTAGCCACTGCTACCATTCAAATGTTTCATAAACTCGCTAATTTGGTCAACTGTACCATCCCACAGAATAAAAATGTCATCCAAAAACCTAACATAAAGATGTAGGTGCTTGGCAAAGGAACTCTTCAGAATAAATTCATCCTCCCATCCCAGCATGACAATATTGGCATAGGTGGAGGCATAGGCTGCCCCCATCGCAACTCCTCTGACTCCTCCTAACGTATATCATAGTGTAGGCTGTTGTAGCAGTGATCGTTCAGACATCTACTGTTATATTAAATTCAGTTACACAACTGTACTTAATACATCTAATTGTAGCGCTAATTAATCATTTCAGCACAAAACCATCATTACATGCCATTTCATTGCCTCCTTCTCCTTTCCAGTAATATATTGCATATTAGCTTGCTGTCTGCATCTTCTTTGTTCTTAGTTATTGAGATTTGCTCAGTCCCTTCAACATGGTTGTTGTAATACTGTTACAGGGGGAGACACTTGTTAATGTAGTTCTCTCAAGAAATCATAGTCATTTTTCTGTTCTCCAACTATGCATTCCCAACTGGCATTAGCTGGATATTGTGCACATGTCAGGCAGTTCTGGGCTTTCATTTTTTTAGATGTTACCTTATTTGTTGCCAATAATATCAGACACATACTTCTAAAATGGCTACAGACTGATTAGTAGCTTAATTTCGGCTCTGCAATTGTGAAAAATGAAACAGAGAAGTACTCATTAATATTGTCATCTTGAGTAAAATTCACTTACTGGTTAGTAAGTACAATGCCTGGATGCTAGCAAAGAAGAAATTTAGAGAACCTAAAAGAAAATCAACCAAATGAGGTGGAGAGAAAATATGGCTGGGTAGAATCCTGTGGCTGTTCAGTAAAAAGCAGTTCAAGCTTCTGCTTTTGGTACAAGAGATAACGTCAAGTAATTTGCAGGAAAAAGTAAATCAAATGCATTCAGGGTAGATTAAAATAAATAAAACATTGAATGAATATTTCAGCTGAAATAACAAAAGGCTAGAAATTTAGAAGCTTTAACTAGCTATTCAGATGAACTGATAAAACTGCAAAACCATAGGTTGAAATGAAGAAAAGGCTGAGTACGAGACTTCTCAAAAAGAGCTGTTTCAGAAAAAACTGGTAGAGTTAGAAGACAGCGTGCAGGGAAAACCTGATATCTTCTGCTGTACCAGAGAAACTGAAAGGAACACACTGTATTAATTTTATAAAAGCACAAGTAAGCAACTGAGCTGGTATTCCACAGCAGGATTTGTTAACTGAAAGGGGGTCATCAAGTATATGCTTCAAACCTGGCCTTGAGAAAGCAGCCAAGACATTATACTAATGAAGACACAATCATGACAGCAGAAGGAGTTGATTCTGACAAAGCTATGGCAGAAGGGAGAAGTTTTACAAGACTGGTGGCAGCAGGGTGTTTGTTGAAAATGATTATTCACTGTACAGAAGGCAGAAGAGATACAAATTTATCCCATGAATCAGGGAATGTTGACATGCAAGTATGAGATTCAAACTGCTGTACCCATCTGTCTTCAGAATATTTTCTTCTGGAAGGTCAAAGACATGTTTGAAAGCAGAACAGGCTAAGGAGGAAATAAAGAAAAAGTTTATCCAAAAGAAAGTGAGCTGGCAAACAGAAGGGGACTCTGCCTCTCATTGTTCTGACAATGAAGCTCACAGAAAGACTTTGCCAGTGAAACTTTTTCCATTTTATCAAAAAAAATGCTTGAGAAAAAGAAAAAGCTCAGGAGTTGGATAAGAAGAATCAGGATTACATTGGACACAAACCAGAGCCTGGTGTTCAGAAATGGAGATGAACAAAAAGAAGACCAGCAGCACTGACATTAATAAATAAATGGGAGATAAAAAGTATCAGTCTCAATTGTAAAATATGACTTTGCAAGAAAACGTTACTGAATAAGACTGGACTTCTGCTGACATTTCTAAAGTTTTGCATGGATTGTAAAGCATATTCCCCCCTTTGTCATTAATCTTTAGAAGGAAACTAAATGAGAAAAAGTAAATAAGTAAAACATTTTTGTTACTTTTAGTATTTGTATTAAAATGTCATGATATAAACTGCATGCTCTATATAGTAAAGATGTTTTGTGTAATGTTTAGTCTGGGTATTTTAAATGTGGGGGAGTTTCTTCATTGACTGTTGTATGTGTTAAGAATATTGAAGTAAATGCCTACTGCTTTTAGTTGTAAGAAGTAAAAGTTTTACAGTTTAATAAGAAAAGAACAGCTGGACAAAAGCAAGTTTAATGTTAATATGCTGTGATTTTGGGGCTGCTGGTTTGGGTGTGGTGTATAAAATGTACTGATTATGTTATATGTAGAATTGCGATGTTTTATTTTTACAAAGGTGAATGTCCAGATTAAAGCCCATGACAAGCTATAAATAAGTGTTGTTTAAGCAAATAAGCTTGAAAAATAAGAAAATTATGAAAACCATGAAAATGCTAAGATTTTAACTTCTGCAACAATATTAGCTTTTTCCCATTCGCAAATAGGAGTCAAGAAGTTTGCTACTGAAGACAGTTGCACATTCTTTGCCAAATTAAATTTACAAAGATTAATTACTGACTACTTTTACATTATAAGCAGTTAATCTTCAAAGTTCTGACCATTCTTTATTGAGGAAAATGCAAAATTTAAATGTACAATGGGAAACAGTTCGGTAAAAAAAAAGTTTGAATTTATGGGAAATTAAGAGAGAACAGTCTCCTTGGCAGCCTTAGTACTACAATGCATTTAGTAGAACAGTGTGCAGTTTAGTTTTATTTAAAGACAACTAGTGCACTTTTCCTTAGGGCTAAACGTTGATGTTTTCTGAAAACATACAAGCCATTTTTTACATCTGGGAGGGGTATAGAGATAAGAAAACAGACAACAGTCCATGTAAGTAAGTACACAGGCTGTACCATTCACTTTAGCATGAGTAACCTTAACTTTAGGTTAAGTAATGCCTGTGGGTGCAGCTGTTGATTTGGGGCAGTTGTTCTTATTTGGAAGGTTAAACTTCTTCATTTTTTGAAAATTTACATATTTTGTGTGTTTGCTGAAAGTTAATAGTGGTTGGAGTGTTCTGAAAATGTGTTGAGTTTTTTTAATTAAAACCAAAATGTCTTGACAAATGTGGCATAAGTTCAAATGAAGATAAGAAACAACTGTTTAAAATATCAGACAGCCAAATATTATTTTGTGCATGTAACACAAAAGTTGGAAATGCACATTAAAAAAGTCATGTGTAATAGGTGGGAACAGTAGCTTTTTTGCATAATGGCTACACTATCCATGTTATCTTCTAATATAAGTGGCCTTACAGGTTCAGACAAAAAGGAAAGAGTATTGAGTTATATTAAGAAATGCAGAGTGCAAATAGCAATGCTGCAGGAGACACATTTGGAAAGAAATGAGCATATGAATTAAACAAAGGAGGGAGTTCAGTATGGATGTTCAGCAGAATATCAAGGATAAAGGAACAAGGGGGTAATTATAATACTAAATGCTAGAGGGGGGCTGCAGTGTTAATAGAAGGGGGGAATGATGGTAGATGTGTGGTATTGAGGGGCTCTTGCAATGGAGGAGGATTCCTCTGGCATGTCTTTATATTACAGTAAAAAATGCTATTATGGTGCTTAAGAAAATTTTGGGAGAAATATGCTTTCATCAGGAATTATTACTTATAGTTGGTAATTGGAACATTATTTGCAATATTTAGGATGTATCATAGGGATATAAAATGGAATATATAATAAAACAGGGTACATTTCTGAAGAAATATGATAATGTTTGGTATAAAAGATGTGAATTCAATAGTAGAATTTACATATTTCCCAGGGTACAAGAACTGGGCTACACTAGGCAGAAATTACATTTCACAGGAACGTGTATTTAACTGAAAGCTTTAGCACACATCAGTAACTGTTTCAGATCATGCACTGATAAAAATGCTGGGTATTGAAGTAAAAACGAGAGACTGGTGCTTTCCACCTTCCTGTTAAAAAGAGAAGAATTTAAGGAATAATTGTTAGAAATTACTAGAGAAAATAGAAATATTTTTATTTATTTATTTTACATTTGTTGACCGGGATAGTCCGACTGGATGCATGTTCATTTTCAGCGGAGGCCCGGGGAGAAAAGCTCCAAGGGTAAGCAGATACGCATTACATAATACCAGCATTACATATTACAAACAAACTATTTACAGTGATTACATAAGTAAGCAAGTTAAACAAGTTCCACAGGTTACAGTTAATCCTGAGCGCAAGTCAGGATTAAATTAAATTACACAGTAAACTGGTTAGCAGATTTTTACACATTCTAGAGAGAGTTAGCCAGGCTTGATACATTGACATAGCCAGTTAAGTGACAAATGTTGTTTGAGTCTATTTTTAAATTGATCTAAGGTGGAAAGTAATGTAATATCAGCTGGAAGAGAGTTCCAGGATCTACTTACAAAGTTTGCAAAGAGAGAATCACTGGCTGTGTTATTAATTTTGCTAGTCTGAATTAGTAGTTTGTTAGAGGATCGAAGCGGTCTAGGATTGTTATAGGGGGTGATAATATTTTTAAGTGCAGGAGTATTGTCCGGATTATAGAGGATTTTATAGGCCATAATCAGTTGGTTATACTGGATTAGGCTGGGTAGTTCAAGCCACCCAAGCTGATTTAGATTGATGCAATGATGTGTCCTAAAAGGCAGCCCAGTGGCAAACCTGGCAATGTGGTTGTAGCAAATTGAGAGTTTGTTAAGGACAGTCTTGTTTAAATTCGAGAGTAGAAGGGATGCATACTGAAGGGTTGAAAGAAGGTGAGAGCGAGCTATGGCAATTTTAGCTGGTGGGGTTAGGAAGGCTTTTATTCTGTAAAGTGACCCTAGTTTGTTATTGATGGTTTTGATAGTTTGGTTAACATGTAGGTCAAATTTTAGATTATTGTCTATGATGACACCTAATAGTTTTGTAGAGGGGTCAGGGGAGATTATTGTGCCATCATTTGCTTTTATGGTAAAGGTGAAAGCGGTAGACCTACGTGTTGGTGAAAAATAACACCATTTTAGTTTTTTTGGGATTTAGGATCAGACAATGTTCAGAAAGCCAGTTTTCTATCATATTAAAGGTGGTCTGGGTAGCTGACCATAACTCTACTGGAGGTGTGGCTGAGCAAATCAGAGTAGAGTCATCAGCATATTGGATACAGCTGACTTTTGGGATGACAGTATAAAGGTCGTTAATGAAGATGGAGAACAGCAAGGCCCCTAGTATAGAGCCTTGTGGTACTCCAAGGGTGTTAGGTAGAAGGTTAGAGAGTTTGTTCTGCCAGAGGACAGCCTGCTGTTGACCATTCAGGTGGGATTCAAACCATTGAAGGGCTCTAGTATCTAGACAGAATGTTTGCAGGGTGTGGATTAAAAGTTGGTGATCAACCATATCGAATGCCTTGGAAAGATCCAAGAAAAAGGCTGAGGATATATAATTATTGTTGCGATTATGGTTTATGGTGTTGGTAAAGGCTAGGAGGGCTGAAGTAGTGCTGTGATGAGGACGGAAGTCATGCTGAGTGTCTGCCATAAGGTGATTCTGGATTAGGTGGTGCATGAGTTGTCTATGAATACATTTTTCCATAATCTTTGCAAGTGGAGAGAGTATAGCTATTGGCCTATAATTGGAGAATTCAGTAGAGCTGCCTCCTTTGTGAAGTGGGATTACATAGGATATTTTCCAGATGGTGGGAATTTTAGCTTCTACTATGGTTTGATTGACTAGTATTGAAACAGGGTAAGCAATAGCATCAGCTGATTTTTGTAGGTACTCGGCAGGGAGTTGATCAGCAGAAAGTGTAGTGGGTTTTAATTTTTTGATCAAGGTACAGATAAGTGAAGTGGCGACTGGTTGGAAGCAGAACGCGAGTAGGTTTCTAGGGGTGCTACTTTCAGGACCAGGGGAGGTAGGAGGTAGTTGACTAGCTAGGGCTTGAATTGTCTCAGTAAAGAATCGGTTAAAACGGTCAGAAACATCTTCCGGGATTTTATCAATAGTAGCAGCAGGGATTGGGGTTGAAGTTTGTCCAGGATGTAGTAGATTATTTAAACCTGCCCAAAACTTCTGAGGGTTATTTTGATTTACTGTCTGTAAATTACAGTAGTATTGTTTTTTTGTCTTGTAAAATTGATTTTATGGTTTCGTTCCTGGATTGCCTGTATTTAATGTGATCTTGAGGGTCTTTAGAAGAACGCCATAAAGCCCGTGCTTTGTTTCTAAGGATAATTTTGAGTTTAGACTCTTTAGAAAGCCATGGCGCAGTTTTTGCCTTGATTTTGTTTGAACAAACTGAAGTTATAGCTAGTGAGTGGGATACAGTGAAAATTGGTTTAAAAATAGGATAGGAATAAGAGAAAGAGACATGGTTAAGAAGTAATAGAGATTCCTTTGAGGGGCTGTCAAAGGTTAAAGTACTGCAGAATAAGGGGAATTTCTTAGGACAAGAAGAGGCACAAATTCATGGTGCTAATGACAAAATAAGGCAGTATTGGAATAATATGTATAAGTTTAGAAAGATTGCTATTAACTCTTTTTGATAATAATTCAAGAGCACAAAACCTTTTAGTACAATGACTTGGACAAAAGAAACTAGAAAGTTGTGTCACCAAGCATAGGGAGCCTATAATGAATAATAATAATAATCAGAGATCCTGTATAGCAGTATTAGAGATATTTCGAAAATTTTATGAAAATATGTGTAAAGCAGGGCAGTGTGGAAATCAAGAAAAAGCAGAAATGGAAATATTTATGTAAGACTTAATCAAGGTTAGAAGAAGGTGATGATCAACAACTAACAGTTAAGATACGAGGAGATGAGATAAAAATGGTGATGTATAATTAATCTTCAAGAAAATCTCCAGGAACAGATGCTATTCTTGTGGAAGCTAGGAAGTTAGGAGGGAAGAAAGTGACTAAGATCTTGGAGATTTTGTTTAACATTATTTTAATAGTAGGGGAAGTACCAACATCTTGGAAGAAAGCTGTGATGGCTGATTACTTAAGTATGGTAAAGACTTATTAGACCCATTTCAGTGTTTTTACTTGCTAAAAGAATGGCAAAGGTGTTGCCAAAATTGATACATATGGATCAATTTGCTACTGTGGAAGGGAGGCAAACATTTGACAAAATTAACAGAATAAAGATGATCCAGAGGGAAGCAGACTGTAAGAAAATACTGCTGTTGTTGGTGGGTCTTGATACAGAGACAGCATTCAGTAGAGTAAGCCTAGATTTTGAGCATGGCAGTGGAAGCATTTCCATTCCCTGATGAAGTAATAAGGTTAATTATATGAAGGATCGGAGATGAGAATTAAAGTGGGAGAACTCCTCTCTGATAACTTCTGTTTGAACAGAGAAACCAGATATTGGTGTCCTCTTTCCCCTTTGTTATTGGCTTTATAGTTAGGGCCATTGGCAAAGTAAATAAGAGACTCAGAAATGAAAGGATACAGTATAATTGGTATGGTAATCAAGAAATGTTGACCTGATTTGCAGATTATACTTTATTCCTGATAAATCCAGAGAAGGACATCTCAGTGTTGTGGAACATTTTGAGATGGTTACAAGTCTTTTCAAGATATAAAATTAATGAAAGTAAAACAGAGGCTATAGCCATAAATAACGTACCCATGCACAAGCTGGTTTAGCAATAATCATGTATGGGGACATGTTAAGCTGAAATATGAACTTCCATTTAATCTTGTAGCACCATTCTCAACTCCCTGTCTCCTTCCCATACTGCTTTGCACTATATTCATTTATAGCCACACCACTTCCTAACAGTACCTATGCATTCTACTTTGTATTGTCTATTTTTCCCAAAAAAAACTCACCTCTTCCTATTTTAACTACATTCTCATACTCTAGCCTTTTAAACCCCTTTATACCCCTCACAGCAGCTGCCAATTCCCTTCAGCTTGTGGTGTATCTCATTTGACCACTGTCCCTGCAAATGGGTTCTCTCTCAGTCCCCCACTCGCTGAATCCTTGGCTTTTGGCCGCATCTGCAGTGAAGAAACCAGCCACAAGGACTCAAGGGCTTTAAAAAGAAAATAAGTCACTGTAGGTGTCTAGCTATGTTTCTCTCTTAGCCTTCTACTGTAGAAAGTACCTGGTCTAAAGCAGAAATAACTGGCTCTGCCCATGGCTAGGGACATCAGCTGCACTCCCATCTGCTGTAAATACATTCCCCAGTTAACTTTTTCTTTTTAGCTATCAGTAAACCAAGATAAAGCTCTAGGCAAAAAAGATAACCTAGTAGATTCACTGGAATTGCCCACTTGTAAAATAGAGGCAAAAAGGTACTTAAACTGCCACTTTTTGTCTGCTTCAAACTAGGTATCTACCCAGAAAGGACACAGCTGAAATCAGGTCTGTAGATTGTTTTTCCCTGCTAGATTCTAATAACTCCTAACAATTTGGCTATTTAGACACTCGCCCTGCAATCTTTAGCCTGGGGGAGTACTAGCCCACTTGGTTCCGCTATGCTCACTCCGTTCCTCTCCCTGCCCCCTATTCCCGCCCACTCTTGGTACCTCTACATTTATTCTTAGCCTTAACCCCACCCCTAATTGCCAGCATTTAGGCTACACCACTACTCACCCCCCTCCCCCTACATCCAACACAGTCATGCTACTACCTAATATAATAACAATCCCAACCTGCATAGTTCTAGCTCACATTACATCCTACCAAGGCTCCACAGTCACATGCCCCAACAACTTCCACTGTACTCTCTCAACACCCTCCCTCAAACATTTACACAACCCCTGCCACCAAAACCATCATCCCAATACACACACTCCATTACCAAACACCTAACGCACTCAGAAATAAAATATCCCTAAGATACCATAAGCAATTTACTATGTATATAAAACATATCCTAAACACCCTCTATAAACTAGCCCTCGCTGGAGACACCCATCCAAACCCTGGTCCTCCCATATCCAACCCAACCACAAACCCTAGTCCAAACAACCCCCCCCCCCCACAACTCAACTCCTAGCCAACAAGAAAACAACAGACCTACTTATAATGTCCCTAAACAACAGAAGCATATGCAATAAAATCCAAGAACTATATGCCAGCATAAGCATATATTCCCCAGATATTCTTTTCCTAACTGAAACTTGGCTCAAACCTCACATCAAAAGTGAGGAAATACTTCCACATGAATACAACATCTTTCGCATAGACAGATTGTCCAAAAAAGGAGATGGTGTAGCATTGATATTTAAACACCACCTCAGTATTCAACTCCTGAACTCATCTTCCCCTCACCACAACAATGAAGAAATCCATTGTGCCAATCTCAAGCTAAACCCAAACAAAACAATCAATATCATAGGATGCTATGTCCTACCAAGGCAAAATATTACACCCCTAGAAAATCTCCTGAACTGGGCTACTCTATCTCTACCCCAGGAAACCATAATTCTCGGTGACTTTAACATCAACTGGCTATCCTGTAATAACAGTCTCCTACCATTCACCTTAATCTCCATGGGTTCACTCAACTCATTCAGTCCCCTACACGAATCAACAAAAACCCTAAGAATCATACCATACTTGACTGGATCCTAGTCAACAAAGCTGCTTACCTGACAGTCTTAGTGACCACTCCCCCACTTTCCTAATTTGGCACCACACAAACAGTCTGAAGCCCATTATCCACAGGCAAATATGGAACAAGTCCAACTTTAACCCCAACTCCTTCATCTTCTCCCTGCAAAAAAAATGAACTGTTCACCACTAAAATACCTCAACCTAGATGAGTCTGTCCTCTTCTTCAACAGTACCTTCCTTTCCATCCTAAACACCCATGGTCCTGTAAAAAATGCCAAAGTCAGATCCAGGCGTGCCCCATGGTTACAAAGACCACCAGAACCCTAATGAAATCCAGAGATAACACCTGGAAGCACTGGCAACTAACAAAAAATAACTCAGATAGGCAATCAGTCCTTGACCTGCACAATAAAGCCAAAAAGCATATAAAATTAGACAAATCCCTCTACTATAAATCCACCCTAAATTGTACCAACCACAAACCTAAGCAATTCTGGTCCACTATTAACACTATCCTCCACCCAGGAAGGTCCATTCCCCCCTCCTCCAGCAGTATTGCTGAATCCTTCAACAAACACTTCACTGAAACTGTAACATCTGTAAACAAACAACACTTCCCTACATCAGCCCCCCCAACTCCTAACCCTAAACCCCCCACTCCTCTTTTCTTCTTCATCTCAGTACCTACCTCCAACATAAAAAGACTATTGTCAAAACTTAAACCCACCAAACTCGCAGCTGACAACCTCCCCTCTGAATACTTGAAAATTGCAGCTGATACACTAGCTTACCCAATTTCAATTCTAATCAAGCATTCCATAACAGAAGGCTATGTTCCCTTGATATGAAAAATATCCCACATCATTCCCCTCCACAAAGGCACCCCCTCCACTGTCCTCTCCAATTACCACCCCATTACTATCCTCTCCCCTCTCTCCAAGATACATGAAAAATGTATCAACACCCAGGTCTGCAACTACCTCCTAGCTAATAATCTCCTCTCCAAAATACAACGTGGTTTCAGGCCATATCACAGCACTACCTCCGCTCTGCTGTCCTTCACCAACACTATAATTCATCACAAAAGCAATGGCCTCTTCTCTACTGCCATATTTCTAGATCTCTCAAAGGCCTTTGACATGGTATTTTATGAGCTACTACTCTCTACTCTCCCCAACCTCTCCTTCTCACAATCAGCCTTTAACTGGTTCCACAGCTATCTAAACTGATGACAGCAATCAGTAATCTGGGATGATAACATATCACCTCGCTTCCCAGTTACTCTTGAGTTCCCCAAGGGTTTATCCTTGGCCCTCTGCTATTCTCACTTTTCACTAACAGCCTACAAACTGCCACCACACAAGCATTTTTATACAGTACGCAGATGACTCTACTCTCATCTGCTCTGCCCCCACTCTGCCAGAACTACAACAAATCACACAAGAATCATTGTGTTCTGTAGAAAGCTGGCTATCCAATGCTCAGCTCGTACTCAACCCAAGTAAGACTAAACTTCTCATGTTCCAATCTTCCAAAGTCACCCAAAACACCCCCCACTTCAACATTCTTGCCAAAGACAATACCATCATCTCTCCATCAGAACACACAAAATTACTTGTTGTAGAAATAGACAACAAACTTAGATTTGACACCCACATATCTCTCACAATAAAAAAAAAGTTCACAAGAAACTTGGTGCATTATATCGAAGCCACCAATTCCTAACAAGGCGGCTAGAATCTCCGTAGCCAATTCCCAGCAAATCTTCACCCTACTGTATGCATCCCCCATACTTACCAAACTTAAACAGACAGACCTACACAAGCTGGATGCTTGTTACAACAAAATTGCTAAATTTGCCACTGGAACCTCCTACTGCAGCCATCATTGTATCTCCTTTAAAGAACTAAACTGGCTAGAACTCCCACAACTCCTTCACTTTAATCAACTCATCCTCGCTCATAAACATATTAACTACCCCCTTAACATCCCTTCCCTTCAAACCCTTCTCCAACCCTATCACCCCACTAGGCCCCTAAGATCAAGTAACAAAAATCAACTCACTGTTATCAAACCAAAAAACTCAGCAGGAGAAGCCATATTTTCATGTACCATATTTAAACTTTGGAACAATCTTCCACCCTCTATAACTACTCTACCTTCCAGCAGCCTTTTCAAGACTGTGCTCAAATTCCACTTAAATTTGCACTGGCTTTCTCCTTGTTTTAACCCAGGTTAACACCCCCACCCTTACCTTCCCCCCCACCTAGACTATTAACCCAACCATACTACCGCCACTACTAACCACAGTCAGAAATAGCTAGTTGTCTTTACATACTTTAACATCTTGTCTGACAACTTTGTTACTAATATTATAAATGACAAGACACTATCTTAACTTGCAACATTTACTGTATATACTGTTGATAATCAATATCTTATTGTATTAAAGCCAACAACCTGTAATGTTGTTTACTATTGCTGCAACTTTGTATCTGTATTTATCGTGTACATGATGTGGAGCTTTTCTCCCCGGGAATCCACTGAAAAGGACCTGCGTCCAGTCTGAATTTCTCGGTAAACAAATGTAAATAAATAAATAAATATTCCTTTACATTCTAGAGAAGATACTAGGATAGCCTAATGTTCGTCCTTCACAGAAAATATTTCTTTCCTACCTACCCTCTATCAGTTTTCGGCTGCACCATCACTATGTATCCTTCTGCCCTGCAACTTCTTTTTCCTACTTGATCCCTACTTCCTGACTATCTGCCAGCTATAACATACAGATCCCTTTACTTAATCATGCTACTCCTCAGCTTATCCTCTAGTCTTCTTCTGCAGGTGGGCCATCTTTAATCTTACCATGACCCTACAATAGCTATCAACATATCGCCAACTCTGTCCCATCCACCTGCTCATACTTATTCCTTACACACTCCACGCATTGCACTAAACCTATTTAAAAATGCCCTTCATCTTTCCTCTAAATATAGTGTGCTTAACTCCATTTCGACTCAGAACAAAACAAAATTAAGTGGAAAAATTCTCTCCAAAAACAAGTATCCGCAATCCTTCTAGGAGAAGATATTCACCAATCTTATCCCCACCTATCACAATGAACATCAAGGCATGTCTCTTCCACACACTGCTGCAACCCTACAGCAGACAGCCCCCAATTCCAGTAATCTAAATGTTGGAAGCGTAAGAAATAAAATTGCTAAACTATATGCCTGGATTACCCAACATAGGCCTGATATTCTTGTTGTAACTGAAACTTGGCTGAACCCCAGCATGAATGTTTCTGAAATTACACGTCCTGGCTATAATGTTAACTGTAATGAGCGTATAAAGAGGAAAGGTGGTGGTATTGTATTAATATTTCCCTGCCGCTACCACATTTCCTCTCACAACAAACCATTACCAAAATTCAATTTAGCAGAGATTCAATTATAAACAGCTATGTATTACTGTTCTTTACATTCCTCCTGGCGACAATACAGCTATAATGGAAGATAATTTTTTTTATTTTAATTTTATTTTAGATTTGTATATCGGGAAAGTCCGACTGGACAAAATGTCCTTTTTCAGTGGAGGCCCATGGAGAAAAGCTCCACATTTATAAATAAATGTAAGATGCATATACAATGTACAAATACAAATATTGATTCAATGTCAGATACAAGTACAAAATGAAAACATATGTTATACATTTCACTGCTACAATTGTACAGTCTAGAATAGGATACAAACAAATAGCAATACTGTGATTGTAGATAGAGAAGAAGCCAGTTAAATATACATATGTTTAGTAAGGGTATGCTATTCAAATACAAAAATAACAAATTATGTTCATTTAACTGCCTTAAGACAGCTGTTTCCTAACCAGGGTTTGTACAAGAGCAGGTCCATGATTCTGATAGGTGTGATTTGAGAAGTCTTTTAAAGTTGGAAGAAGTGTTAGTAGTTTGGATATTTAATGGCAGGGAATTCCAAGTTTTGGCTGCGCAGCTGAAGTAAAGGGAAACTCCAGCTGCATTGTTAGGTCTATACAGTATTTAGGTAGGGCATTTGCCCAGCCTAGCCCATGGTTATGTGGCCTTTAGTTATGTTATTTTTGAATAACCTTATGTTCTATCATTTTTCTGTGCCTCACTCAAGCACACCTCTGTCAGTCCTCCCCACTGTAGTCTGACATCTCAATCTATGGTGTATTCATTCTCCAAGAACAAGGCACAGCAAGGTGCTCTGCCTCAGCTGCCTCGGGATTTTCTCCCCACAGCATGCATAGTTCATCTGGATGAATCTGTCCCTCCAGCACGGCTTATTTATAACTGCAGTCAAGTTCTAAGTTCCACTTTGGAGTCTTCTTGGGATCAGGATTTTGAGAGTGAAGCATATCATATCAATCTTGGCTTTGACATGGCCTTATATGTCAGGCACAGGTCACCTCTGAGCAAGCGGTATGAGACTGAATAAAGCTGGAGTTCTTTCATTCAATAAGCATAAGACATATTTTGAGACCCTTTTTTTGGTGAGTTTGGTGAGGGGCTTTTCAAGCTGCATCAGCTGGTCTGTCAGATTCTCCATCAGTGGGTACTCACCGGGGCATTGTCTAATGAGGATGAGTGAAGGGGGGATCTAATGACTGATCTGATCTTAGATGCGATCTAGACCTGAATGATCAATGATCAATAAGGTTTATTTAGAAGCTAACTACTTTAAGGTGAGTAGCAAGCTGAGTGTCAAAGACTACTGGTCAACTTTGGGTCCCTAGATCCCTGATGGTGCTTTCTGTGCTCTATGGATTGTGGACATATGGGTATATGGGTAAAGGGTATTTTTATTTTTCTCCCAAGGGTATGATTTTTTATTTGTATTCAGGAGGCGGCTCTGGCACCAGTCTGTGCCTTTCTGTGAGGCCCTTCTGGTGATATCTGTGTCACTGTGTCAGATGACTATGTGACCATGGCCCAGTCAAACTTCATCAGCTCCTCAGCCATAACCTCCTGTTCCTGCTTGTACTTCAGAACTGAAGATAGTGGAACAAGAGTGGACCCAGCCTGTGGGACACCACTTGTGACAGGCTTTGAGTCTGACATGGCTCCAGCAGCTCTGACCTCTGACCCTCTGGTAACTATCAAGAACAGGTTGCAACCCTTCTTGTGTATGTATGGGTTTACATTCAGCTGAGTGGTTTTCGGATATGATACCTGGGTGGGTTGTGTCCTGGCCTTGCCCAGGTCGTGAGGTGAAATATGGACTGCCTTCCTCATCAATGGCCTTGTGACTGTCCTGTCAAAAAGTCAACCAAGTTTAAGAAGGCAGGATCTGCCTTTGACAAAGCCAAACTGGGCTGGATCCAAAAAGTCTGCAAGTCTCTATGTCTTTATTTATGAGTTCCATTATGATCCTCTCCATGGCTTTGCAGATAAAGCTTGTGTCAAGCTAAGGCTTGCGGGTCTGTGAGAGAGGCAGCCATCTTTATGAGTGGGGACCACAGTCGCAGTCGCGCACTCCTTGGGTAGAATGCATTATCCTGAGGGTAGGATAAAAACAGCTGTCCTAACTGTGGGTTTAATTCACTCTGTGTTCATGAAGCATTAGCCCAGGGGACACCATCCGGCCCCATGGATGAGTGTTTTTGGCCTCTAGGGCAGTTCTCACCTGGGCTGCTGGAGATGTTTGGGGGCTACATATCTCTCTCAGATATCTCCTTTGGGGAGGGGGGAAAAGTTTGCACTGAACCTGTCAGCCAGTATGTTAGCAATGTGTGTAGTCAGTAATTTTTCACATCATTTTGAAAGGATTTGTTATTGGAATGCAATACCCTGTTATTGGAGTACTGGTATTTTTTCCTGGCTGATGTAGCACTCGGGTGAAGGTGAGTTGATTATAAGCAAGTAGATTTGGTAGTCCGGGCCAGAATAGCTGTTTTAAAGCCAAACGATGATGGCATCTGGACTTTATTACTGTGGCAAACTGTGAGATTGTATTATAACAAGTTTTGAGTTTTACTAGGTCAGATTTCTTAATATTTGTAAGAATTTGTGAGGCTTAGTAGCATAGATATAAGATGAGTTCTTGCCATAGTGGCCTTTGAAGATTTATTTAGAAAGTGTCAGTTTCTGTACAGGGTTCCTAGTTTTTTGTGAATTTTTTATGCTCTGTGTATGTGTATGTCGAATTTAATATTATGATCAATGACCACTCCCAAGTCATTTTTTTTGGGAAACTGCAGAAATAATTGTATGGTTTAATGATGAGAAATTTGATGGTGGGTGGGCATCTGCAGCTCTAGTTGAATAGAAGAGCATGAGTTTTGTTTTGATAGGGTTAAGTGCAAGTTGTGTGTTATGTAGCCAAAATTCCACAGTATTAAATGACTGCTTGGATGATATTTTGGAGTTTTTATAGTGTTGTGGTGGCAAAAATCAAGGTAGAACATCCATATATTGAATTGCAGAGGCAAGTGGGATGGCAGTATGAAGATTGTTAGTAAAGATAATAAAAAGGAGAGGGCCCAGAATAAATTCCTGTTGAACTCCCACGGTTACAGGCAGCAATGACGAGAGATTTTGTTACCATTTTACAGCTTGCTGGCATCCAGTTAGATATTGCTGGAACCAATTAAGTACAGAATGACTAAGTTTAAGTTCTGAGAGTGTAGTTAAGAGTTTACAATGGAAGACGCTGTTAAAACCTTTGGACAGATCAAGAAAGATGGGGAAACTAAATTGCCATCATTGCGATGGTGGGTAATAATGTTAGTATAGTTAACAAGGGTGGTGGTAGTGCTATGATCAGGATGGAAACCATGTTGAGTGTTAGAAGATCGATGGTTATTAAATAGTTCAAGATTTGTGAATGGATGCACCCCTCAAACATTTTTGATAATGGTGATACCATAGCTATTGGCCAGTAATTTGATAATTCTGTCGCATTTCCACCTTTATGTAGTGGGATGATATGTGATACTTCCAGGTTTTAGGGATTTGTTGATGTCCTTCAAGGATGTATCTGCAGTCCTTACATATGGGTTGTCCTGCCTCAGGCAGCCCTTCGGTCGGCCGGATTCCAAAGTCTGGGTCCGGCGTCGGCTGATGTCGCCCCTCTCCCGACGTCAGAGTGCCTGGGATATAAAAGCGTCAGCCGACACCATCTTCCCCAGTCTTTCTTGCCGCGTGGTGCCCGAAGCAGAAGCAGTTCACAAGTGCCGGTCGGCCAGCTCCTGTAATTTCAGCTACCGAAGACTTCAAAAAGCTAAGTACCCCGTTGGGGACTCTTTCTTGCCTCAGCCGATGTCAGATCAAACGGTTAAAGTTAATAATTGTTTAACTTGTGGGAAACAAATACCTCATAAGGATTTCCACTCTTACTGCCTCCCCTGCCTAGGCCCAGACCACGATGTCTCGGCCTGTGCAGCCTGTGCCTCCTTCAATAGATGCACTCTTAGGCGTCGGTCGGAGTTTGCAGAGGAATTTTTTGGGGAAAGTTACTGTTACAAGATGCCGTCGGAGCTTCCGACTACTCATTTAACCAAAAAACGGAAGGACAAGGACCGGCACACGTGGACCGTGGTTTCAGCCGAAACCACGCCTAGGCCTACCGCGAGTGTCTCGGTATCTGCTGAAACAGAATCCTTGGTGCTTCCGACCGACGAAACCGCACAACCGACAACCTCGGTCCCGGAGGCCACCTCTGAGTCGGTCATAGAATTCCCCTCAGAAACCGGTGCTCTGGAAACAACCAACACCATTTCTCTAGATAAAACTACTCCAGCACGTGGGGCAGCCAGGCCTCCTGCATCCATGTCCATAAAGGCATTTACACATGCTAAAGCTGCTAAACAGCCAAAATCTCTCCCTCCCAAGGCTATTCCTCAGGGATCCACTACCGGTTCATAGATTTTAAGTTTAGCTGAGGACCTTATTACCTTAATTAGGGGCTCTCAGCCACATCCGGACAGGGCTCTCAACCTCCTCTAGACAAAAGGCCCAGGGTTGAGCACACTGATCCCCAGTCTTCTGATGAGGCCTCAGATGACTCTGCCCTATCAGACTACCAGGAGGAGGCCTTTACGGCCTACGAGGATTCTGATGCAGAGGAATCTATTCCCTCGGCCTCCCTCCTGAAGAGTTGTCCTTTGGGGAGACCCTTCACTCCATGAGAGAGCATTTCAAATGGCAGGGCCAGGAATTCTCTGATTCCAGGAAGAGATTAAGGACTTTTTTGCATTTACCTCAGCATAGACCTTTGGCTATTCCTCCTGTTTTAAATGTCATTGATGATGTGTACTCTGAGTCTAGCATTTCCCTGACTCCCTTCCTCCGGCTCCTGTCAAACCCGACAGGTACTACAGGGTCCCGGACTCACATCATTTCCTTTACAAGGGCCACTCTGCTGACCCAGAAACTATTTCCCAGGGCCCTAAAGGGGTTGCAATCACCACTACTAAAAATCCACTTCCTTCTGAAAGGGAGTCCAGGGCTTTAGAGAGATGGGGTAAAAAAGTGTATACTTCTTCCACTCTTTCTATGAGGGCATTAAATTGTCAATTCCATATGATACAGTACCAAGAGTATTTGTTAGATGAATTGCATAAAAACTATCTTCGCCTGAACCCCTAGATCGCAAGGCACTTCAGGATCTGGTACATAACTCCCAGCAGGTTAGCAACCATTTCTTGCAGTGTGGTTATGATGCATTGGAAGCTTCATGTAGGTCAGCAATGACAGGTGCAGTCATACGTAGACATGCTTGGCTGAAGGAACAAACTCTGCCAGATCATGTTAAAGCAAAGCTTCTAGATGCTCCGTTGGAAAAGCAAAAGTTATTTGGCTCCACGGCTCAGGAGGTCTTAAAGAAATTTGAGGAAAAGGCTAAATCTGTACAAACAGTCAAAGATTTTCTCCAGGTCCAACCACCAAGATTCAGCAGAAATTGGCCTTCTAAGAATTGGTCCTTTCCGGACACAGACAGATCTCAAAGAGGCAGAAACAGGTGTGCCAGAGGTAGAGGGCAAGCTCGAGGCTCCTACAGAGTATGTCAATGGCAACCTCCTAACCAGAGAGGTACTGCAGGGCCTACAACTACTACACAAGGACCATCTCAATGACTTGACTTTGACCCCGCCAACCAGGACTTAATTGGAAGCACCTTTGGGTGGAAAGCTATCTTTATTCTCAAAAAATTGGCACAGTATTACAAAGGACAAATGGATACTGCAAATAATAGACAAAGGATACAGATTCCATTTTCATACATTACCAAAAAGACAAGGCATGCCAAACCTGCCACCAAACCAAAGGGCAGAAGCTTTCAAGCAAATTTCCAAACTACTACAAATGAAAGCGATAGAAAGAGTTCCTCTCACAGAACAAGGCCAAGGATTTTATTCCAGACTATTCCTTGTTCCAAGAAAAGAAAAGCAATGGAGGCCTATTCTGGACTTGTCCGCACTGAATACTTACCTTATCGTGCCAAAATTCAAAATGCTGACCTTACAGCAACTCCTTCCCATGCTGGGCAAGGGGTCCTGGCTGGTAACTCTAGACCTCAAGGAGGCATACCTGCATGTCCCTATCAGACAAAGTTGCGGAAGACACCTCAGATTTCTTGCAGGTTCAGAGCATTATCAATTCTCAGCATTGCCTTTTGGCTTATCTACTGCACCCAGAGTATTCATGAAATGCCTGGCATCAGTAATTGCACATTGCAGACTTCAGGGGATTCAAATATACCCATACCTGGACGACTGCCTCATACAAGCGGACAGCCAGCTAACACTGGTAAAACACTTAAACTATGCCATCCGACTACTACAGGCCTTGGGATACACAGTCAACATTCAGAAATCAAGACTTGTTCCATCCCAACGAATAATTTTTCTGGGTGCAAAACTGGATACAAACACCCAGATGGCTTTTCTCACAGAAGAAAAACAAGCACAATTACCGGATTACTTCAGAAATCTGACAACACAAACCCAACTTACTGCAAGGAAGATCCTGCAGGCCCTGGGTTTCATGGCATCTTGCATTCTTCTGATTCCACTAGCAAGGCTGCATATGAGGAAACTACAATGGTATCTAAGGAGTCTATGGTCTCAGCACAGTCACAGCCTAGAAACTTTGATCCCCCTCATTCCATGCCTTCAAAAGGAATTCCTGTGGTGGGCAAAAGCAAGCCAGTCAAACAAGGGCCTGCCTTTCAGCAAACCACATACCAGCCAAACCATTACAACGGACGCCTCAGACCATGGATGGGGAGCACACATGGAGGGCAAATGCATTCAAGGACAATGGACACAAAAGAGTTGCATCTGCACATCAGCCAAAAGGAAATGCTGGCAGTTATACATTCCATCGAGGCCTTCAAGCACTTCCTGCACCAAGGTCACCTGTTAATAAAGACAGACAATACCACAGTTATGTGGTACATAAACAAACAAGGAGGTACCCATTCATACCCTCTTTGCAGGCTGGCAATGAATCTGTGGGAACTTTCCCTAAACCTCAATATAGAGCTCCATTCCCAGTTCATACCAGGAAAAGACAATGTACTGGCGGACAGCCTGAGCAGAATCATCATGGATCCACACGAATGGATGTTGCACCCAGATATCTTTCTCCAGATAACGCAATCATGGGGAAGGCCGGACATAGATCTATTTGCCTCCCACCACAACCATCAACTGAGGAAATTCTGCACAAGGACATACCATCCTCAAGCATGGAAAGTGGACGCCCTCTCCTTCAGCTGGAAAACTCTAACAGTATATGCATTCCCACCGCTGCCATTAATGACCAAGGTCTTACTGAAGATCAGGGCAGAGCAACCAAAAGTAATTCTGATAGCTCCAGACTGGCCAAGACAACACTGGTACCCACTGTTAAGGAGCATGTCGTGCACAAAACCTTGGCCTCTACCACAATGGCCACTTCTACTGACACAACACAATTGCAAGACTCTGCACTCCAGCCTCAAAACCTTACAGCTGACAGCCTGGAAAATACCTTGACTCCTCGCCAGGATAAGCTATCCAAGAGGGTACAGGATATCATCATGGAAGCCTGGTGGCCTTCCACAAGAAAAGCATATTCAGCAAAATGGAAAAGATTTCGTACCTGGAGCACCACAAAGGGTCAAGATCCGACAGTCATGAGCATTCCACATATTTTGGAATACTTGGCTGAAATGCTCCATAATGGCCTTTCTTATTCCTCCATAAAGATTCATGCTTCAGCAATTTCAGCAGAGTACAACACTGATCCACCTGTATTCTCTCATCCTCTACTAAGGCAGTTTCTAAGAGGGATAAAAAACATCAACCCTCCAAGGAAACCACCAGTGCCTACATGGGACCTTAACTTCATGTTGGAAAAATTAACTCTCCCTCCCTTTGAACCAGCAGCATCTTCAGAACTACAATTCCTGTCTTGGAAGACTGCCTTTCTTCTGGCCATAACCTCAGCAAGAAGAGTATCTGAATTACAGGCCCTCATGGCAGTTCAGCCATTTCTCATTTTTCATCAGGACAGAGTCTCTTTGAGAACCAATCCTTCTTTCATGCCAAAGGTGGTATCCAGGGTTTCACTGAACCAAGCTATTCACCTGCCGACCTTCTTTCCAAATCCACAAAATAAAGGAGAGAAACTTCTGCATACTTTGGACATCCACAGACAGTTGCGCTACTACTTGGACAGAACTAAGACTTACAGAAAAAACTGACCAACTCTTTGTAGCATATGCTGCTGGTGTACAAGGAAAAGCAATTTCCAAACAGACAATTTCAAAATGGATAGGAAATTGCATTCGGTTCTGTTACTCCTTTCATGGAAAAGCTGTGCCAGTTAACATAAGGCCTCATTCCACCAGAGCAACAGCCACCTCCACAGCCTTCTTAAGAGGGGTGGCTACAAAGGACATTTTAGAAGCTGCTACATGGAGCTCTGTGCATACATTTTCCAAGCATTACAACTTGCCCTTATATTCCAGATCCAGAGCAGGCTTTGCTAGTGCAGTCCTGCAGGGCATATTAGCTACACCATCCTTTTCTTAGGTCCTACCTCCCCCAGCTTAGCTATGGTATTCTACCCATATGTAAGGACTGCAGATGCATCCTTGAAGGACATAGTACAGTTTTGTACCTACCATGAATGTAGATGTCCAATAGGTATGCATCTGCAGTCAGGTTTTCCCTCCCTCCTACCCCTCTGTGGTATACTATGGGTACATATCCCTCATTTTAGCTACCTGGGGTTATCTTTTATGGTGTATTTGTTTTTTATTGATGTGCATGTTTGGAATTTTTTCCATCTCTCCAAATTTAGCCTTACTTAGAGGGCAACTGGCATCTGGGGCAAGAAAAACTGAGGAAGATGGCGTCGGCTGATGCTTTTATATCCCAGGCGCACTGACATCGGGAGAGGGGTGACATCAGCCGACGCCGGACCCAGACTTTGGAATCCGGCCGACCGAAGGGCTGCCTGAGGCAGGACAACCCATATGTAAGGACTGCATATGCATACCTATCGGACATCTACATTTATGGTAGGTACAAAACTGTACTTTCTGAGATGGATTGATTTATTGATATGGATACTGGATAGGATGTTGCTTCTGCAGTGATTTTTAGATATTTAGCAGGTAGATAGTCAGCAAGTGTAGCAGATTTGAGCCTTTTGAGATATTTAACTGTGGTGTTTATTGGGACAGGTTGGAAAGTGATGTTATTGGGATCTAGTGTGGGCACTGTGTGAGTCTGGGTAGGGAAAAACAATTATTGTTTGTGAGGATTAGTATGGATTCAGTGAATTATCTGTTAAATTGTGAGGCAATGTTGTCTTTAGTATTGATGAAAGTTAGGGAGGGAGTAGTAGTTAGTCCTGGCTGTAAGATCTTTTTGATGTCAGCCCAGTATTGGATATCCATAAGAATTCCACAAGAAAAATTACTATTAGGTGAATTGAAAGTCAGTTGGAACTTAGTTTCACACAACTAATTAATAGCCACACAGATTAGCAAGACATCAAATTCCCTATTAAACTGGATCTTAAGTATCAGACCCTAGCAAATACACCACCTCTGGTACAATGTCTGACTATCTTAGTGATCACCTTCCAGTATATACAGCCAGGCATGGCAAAGGTGTTGCCAAAATTGATAGATATGGATCAATGCGGTGTTGTGGAGGGGTGGCAAATATCTGACAAAATTAATAGAACAAAGATGGTTCAGAGGGAAGCAGAATTTAAGAAAATACTGCTGTTGGTGGGTCTTGTTAGCAGTCTGATAAAACAAATGAACAATGTAATCAAGACTATTAACAGAAATTCATGTGATATAACAGAAGTAAATAGAATATGTTACTGTGCAGCTAAATTAATAACAGTTTTACCACAAAAATACAGGGCAGTAAGGGAAGAAATCAAATGCCATCATGGAAATATTGAATAGAAAAAAACTATAAAGCAATTAAGACAATAAGTCTCACTGTTAGAAAAGTGTAAAAGAGGGAACAGATCAACAAAAATATGTAAAAAGATAGACATGATAACATGCAGTATTAGAACAGAGCAGGATCTGTTGCAAATAATAAACTAAAAATGTCAGCACACATAGGGAAGCAGAATGTAAGAAAATACCAATGTTGTTGGTGGGTCTTGATGCAGAAAAAAACATTTGACAGAGTAAGCTGGAACTTTATGAGCAGAGCAGTGGAAGCATTTGCATTCCCTGATAAAATTATAAGGATGATTAGAAGGATATATGAGGGATTGGAAGCAAAAATTAAAGTGGGTGGGGTCCTCTCTGATAATTTCTGCTTCAGCAGAGGAACCAGGCAGGGGTGTCCACTCTCCTGTTTGTCATTTGCATTGTATTTAGAACCACTGGCAAAGAAAGTAATTGGCTCAGAAATTCAATGATATAATTGGTATGGTAGTCAAGGAAAAGCTGGCTCTATTTGAAGATGATATTATTTTATACATGACAAAATCAGAAAGGACCATCCCAGTATTGTGGAACATTTTGAGACAGTTTCATATCTTTTCAGGATACAAAATTAATGAAAGTAAAACAAAGGTAGTAGAGGTAAATTATGTTACCCATACACAAATTGATTCAGCAATATCTATATTTATGGGAACATGGTAATATGAAGTATTTAAGAGTATGAATTAAAATGGTTCCGGTGTGACAGCTAAGGGTGTGTGGGAAGAGACTAAAGATAGTACAAAAACTAAGAAAATGGAAGCTATGTTATATGGATATCAATAGTAAGATACAAGCAGCTAAAATGTTTTTAGTCCCTTTAGTGTTATACACAGGTCAGGCATACTTTTATCAACGAGACGAGAAGTTGTGGATAGCAATTAATAAAGAGCTGAAAGAATTTGTTTCAGAGGGGACCATGGCAAGAGTTAAGTGGGATAAGCTTATTCTTCCAGTAGAACAAGGCTGACTGGTATTACCCGATTTGAAGGGTAGTTCAGAGCAACACAGTTACGACTCCTGTACATATCACAAGCAGAAAACTATAACTCAAAGTGGAAAGAGATGATGATGAAACAGGAGGAAGCTCAAAAATAGGGAGAGTCTGGGATTTTGGATGCAGACTTTTAAGGAGAATAACAATAATCATACAGAATATTATATTCATAAAAATAGCAGAAATTATTCTAAGAACTAAGCCAACACAGAAATGGAGAAAGGAGTTTCTGCCAATTGGAATGACTGCAATTAGGGATACAAGCAATAAGCAAGAGGGGGCTGGAATTTATTGGAGAAAATTGGCAAAGGAACCAGGGTATTGGGAGAAAATAGCTAGAGGGAGAAAGGTAATAGAATGGGAAGACACCAAGAATTTAATTTGGACTGCAGGTTAGAGAGATGACCTTCCCTATCAAGGATTGATATCGGAGTATAGGCAAAGAGAAAGAAATAGGGGGTCCTAAAAGAAAGACCAGCAGTGGTAGAGTTTTTAGTACAATCTAGAACAGAAACTGCAGTTAAGAAAGGAATAATTAGTATACATATAAAATATTGCATAACTATAAGAATCATTCAGAGGAGGTTAGAAAGTATTGGTAAGAGAGATTGGATAAGCAATTCACAAAGAAACAATGGGGGAATATATGTATGTTTCCCAAATATGCAACAAAGTCTAGACGGTTTAGGATCTTTGTTTGGAAGTGTTTACATAGGTATTTTCATACCCCAAGTAGACTACAAAGAATCTTTCCACAGGTAGACAACAAATGTTGGAAGTGTAATGGGAAAGGAGGAGGTAACTGGGAACATATTTTCTGGGAGTATAATGAGATGGCAGATGTTAAAGATTCCCTGTAGACTCCTGTAGACTGCTCTGTCAGGCATTCTGAATGAGCAAATTGGTGTAACTAAGGAAATCATATTTTTGAAGTATTATACGGAATTGGAATTGCCTAGACATTGAAAGGCCTTGCCAAGTCTAATTATGGTGGTTGTCAAAAAAGCAAATACTAGAAAATGGAAATCAAAGTCTAAACCAACTCTACTAGAAGTAGTGAAGATAGTAACAGAGATACAACTGGAAATGGGATCTTTAGAAAAGGGTAGGAGCAAATTACATAGGAAAAAATGACAATTGTGGGATAAGTACATGTAGAAGAGGAACAGGGTTTAAAACAAGGCAGGAATTGAATGAGTTATATAATGTTTGACAATGACTGGATATATTTATTATAAGTGATGTATAATGTTTGCAGCTGCAGTTGTGTTGGCATGGTTTGTAATGTATAATGTTTGCAACTGAGGTTGTGTCAGTGTGGCTTGTTTTCATTTATATAAATGTAAGATTGCCTACATCATATGTGATAAATTAATAAAGATGTTTTTTGTTAAAAAAAATAAAATAAAGATGTCAGCACAGGCATACAAATTTAGAAAATATGCAGATAAGTATAAAGGAAAAGTGCAAAATAAGCAGTTCATTGATGACCGAAAAAAAAGTTTTGTAGGGAATTGGGAAACAAAGCAGAAGGAATATAATCACACACACACAAAAAATAGTAGTATCAGACATATTTTGGAGAAATAGTTACAAAGACCCTGTGGAACATAACAAAAATGCTAAATGAACAGGATACGTAAAAGAAACAGTAAGAAGTTCAAATGTACAGAATATGAAATGTTAAGAAAATCTCCTAACTGGAAAACCCCAGGCCTAGATGGGGTACCTAACTTCTGGCTAAAATTATTGACATCTCTACATGAAGATTTAGCCTTGACTAAGAACTGCTTGTATGTGTACCCTGAACACGTGCCAACCTGGTTAACAGCAGGAAAAATGATACTCCTTGTCAGTGAACCTGCAAGCTATCCTAAAAACTGTGGACGAGTAACTTGCCTTCCAACGATGTATAAACGTTATACTGAAATTGATGCTGATAGAGTCTCAATCAACAAGAACAAATGGGTAGCAAAAGAAAGTCATGTGAAACAAAGGACCATGTGTTGTTACACACATCATAATGGAGAATTACGAAAAGGGGAAGAATTTGAGTATGACATGGATTAGATTACAAAATAGCATTTGACAGCATCCCATATTCATGGATAAAGGAGTGTTTACAGATGTGTAAGATACACCATACATTAATCTTTTACATTACAGTGAACATGAAACAGTGGTAAACCTCTTTGGAGCTAAGCCAGGGTAAAGGAGAAGTTATTATTCCAGAGATAAAAATTCAAAGGGCGGTATTCCAGGGTGAAGCTTTGTCACTGCTGCTCTTTTGTGTAGCCCTTAACCTATTGAACCGTCTACTTAACAGATTAGGTCATGGTTACAATTTGACTCCCAGACAACTGCAAAGTATAAATACTTTTCTTCTTTAGGTGGGTGATTTAAAACTGTTTAGTTTGTGAGATGTGGAGCTGAAAGCGTGACTGGAAGTAATCAAAACTTTCTTATATGATAAAGGAATGTCATTTTTTTCTTGATAAGTGTGCAAAAGCAACATTAAAATCAGGAAAGCTGTAGCATCAAGAAAATATCAGTCTAGGACAGGAATGTAATATAAAGGAAGTTGTGCAGGGGGTAGTGTATAAATATTTGAGAAATGATGAAGGATCGACAATAGAACATGAAGAAATACAAACAGAACTCAGTAAAGAATATTTTAGAAGACTAATATTAATACTGAAAACAGCCCTGACATCTAAGAACAAAGTCCAAGCTATAATCCTATTTGCTCTTCCTGTTTTAACTTACAGTTTAGGGGTGATTGACTGTCCCCAAAAAGTATTTGATCAGTTAGACAGGAAAACAAGAAAAATATTTCACCCTTATCAAATGCTATATAAAAATCAGTGTATACCAGGATTTATATATTCCTTGTTCTGGAGAATGTGTGGGCCTCCTCCAAACTGATTACATGTATAGATCTGCAGTTGTAGGACTGAATACATATCTGAAAATAAAAAAAAAATGAACAAGCATATGAATCTGTCTAGTTCCAACCTCACCACCTCCAAGAGTGTTGAGGAAAAAATAAAAAAACAAAGAAACTAATGGTCTTAAAACTTCTTTGATGAACTCGGTTACAATAATTCCCAAAATTCTTGAAAAACAAGTAGTGTTCTAAAGCAACAAGCCGTTATTTGTCGCAGACAAACAATCCTCTGTAACAAAAATCAGAAAAATTTTACAATGTTAAACATATCAGCTTTTATACACTTAGAAGTCGATGTGGAAAATATATGTATTGTTTAATTTTAAACTAGTCTATTCAGGGCAAACAAGAGAAACAGGGCTGTAAAAAGTGCATTTTAGAACAAGTACCCACCCTTACACACTACTACTGATTAGATCAAGCTAAATCCTAGTTAGGGAAAACACTACCTATTTGCAACCCATACTCCCAAATCCGGCGTTAAGAAAAACATATACATAAAAAGACTAAACAATACGTATATTTTTCATACCATTGTAAAATATTTCTGATTTTTGTTACTGAGGATCATGATTTTTGGGAATTATTGTGACTGAATTCATTTTACTGAATACATGTCTGCTGACCTCACCAGGTCCAACCACAGTTAAAGTTTTGAAACATGAAGAGAACAAATCTAAGTTGACCTTCTGCTAAACTAATGCAATGTGGCTATCCGAAAAGGAGGACTAGAAACCAAACAAGAAGCAGACAAAAATCATGCAGCAACTGAATGTTCCAAAAAAAACAAAAGAAAGAATATAAGGAGAAGGATTAGATGAGAAGACAAGAAATGTTGAAAAGACATAAATACATTTGCAAGCACAGAAACCTCCTGGAACAACCTCTTGTCAGTCAGCATCTGATATAGGAATGGTTAAGGAGAGGTGAATTTAAACCAAAACATGAAAGGTTAATATTAGCGGTCCAGGATAGTGGACTATGTATATGTTGGTTTACAAAGTCCATCGAACATAGAGTGGATATAAAAAGTTTACACACCCCTGTTAAAATGCTAGTTTTTTGTGATATAAAAAAAATGAGACCACAATAAATCATTTCAAAACTTTTCCCACCTTTATTGTGACCTATAAACTGTACAGTTCAATTGAAAAACAAACAAATCTGTTAGGGAAAAAATGTAAAAAATAAAAAATGTACAATACGCTGGTTTCATGTGTGTGCACACCCTTAAACTAATACTTTGTTGTGTGGCAGCACCCTTAAACTAATACTTTGTTGAAGCACCATTTGATTTAATTACAGCATTCAGTCTTCTCAGGTACACACCTGCCATCAATTAAAGAGACTCTGATTAACCCCAAATAAAGCTCAGCTGTCCTAGTAGGATTTTCCTGACATTTACTTAGTTGCCTGCTACAGCAAAAGCCATGGCCCGCAGAGAGCTTACAAAGCATCAAAGGGATCTCATTGTTGAAAGGCGTCAGTCAGGAGAAGGGTACAAAAAATGTCCACAGCATTGGATACACCATGGAACACAGTGAAGACAGTCATCAAAAAGTGGAGAAAATATGAGACAACAGTGACGTGGCAAAGAACTAGACGTCCCAACAAAACTGATGAATAGACAGGATGAAAACTGGCCAAAGAGGCTGCCAAGAGACCTACAGCAACACTGAAGGAGCTGCAGGAATTTCTGGAAAGTACTGGTTGCGTACTACATGTGACAACAATCTCCCGTATTCTCCATATGTCTGGACTATGGGGTGGGGTTGCAAGATGGAAGCCTTTTCTTACACAGAAAAACATCTAGGCCCAGCTAAAAATTGCAAAACAGTACATAGTCTCCCAAAAGCATGTGGGAAAATGTGTTATCATCTGATGAAACCAAGGTTGAACTTTTTGGCCACAATTCCAAAAGGTATATTTGGCACAAAAACTACACTTCGCATCACCAGAAGAACACCATCCCCATGGTGAAGCTAATGGTGGCAGTATCATACTTTGGGGTTGCTGTTCTTTAGCTGGAACTGGGGCTTTAGTCAAGGTGGAGGGAATTATGAACAGTTCCAAATACCAGTCACTTTTGACCCAAAACCTTCAGGCATCTGCTAGAAAGATGAAGAGGAATTTCACCTTTCAATACGACAATGACTCCAAACATGCATTCAAATCAACAACAGAATGGCTTCACTATAAGAAAATTAAAGTTTTGGAATGGCCCAGCCAGAGCCCAGACCTAAAGCCAATAGAAAATCTGTGGGGTGATCTGAAGAGGGCTGTGCACAAGGGATGCCTTTGCCATCTGACAGATTTGGAGCGCTTTTGCAAGGAAGAGTGGCAAATATTGCCAAGTCAAGATGCGCCATGCTGATAGACTCCAACCCAAGAAGACTGGATGCTGTAATGAAATCAAAAGGTGCTTCAACAAAGTATTAGTTTAAGGGTGTGCACACTTAAGCAACCAGCGTATTGTACATTTTTTATATTTTTTCTCCTAACAGATTTGTTTTTCAATTGAATTGTATAGGTTGTAGGTCACATTAAAGGTGGGAAAAGTTTTGAAATGATTTATTGTGGTCACATTTTTTAATGTCACAAAAACCTGGCATTTTAACAGGGGTGTGTAAACTTTTTATTTCCACTGTATGGGGGAGACAGAAAAATGCAGGTTCTGTAAAACAGAATTGGAGGCAGTTGCACATCTTGTTGCTGCGTGTGATACACTAATGGCAGAGTGCCTACATACTGAAAGGCATAATAATGTGGCAAGACTGTTGCACTGTACAAACATTGCACTATTGAAGTAGCTGAGAAGCATTGGAAACATAATCCACAAAGCATTATAGAGAATGAAGTTTATATTACTTAGGATTACCCATTACGAACAGTTCAAAAAATAGATGAGAGAAAACCTAGTAGTCCATGAAAAGAAGACAAAAGTAGCATTTTTCATTGAACTTGCTACACTCAGTGATTACAGTGTCTTACAGACAGGCACAAAGTCATAAACTACCAGGATTTGCAGGCAGAAATGAGGGCAGTGTAGAAGATGGTTACCCAGACAGTTCCAGTAGTAATAGGATCAACTGGTCTCATAAAACAGAATTTGCGGTTTTATTTATAACTCCATATAAATTGCAGGAGGAGTCAATTCTGGGTACATTGAGCATTCTGCAAAGAGCACTTTTGTTTAATGTCAAATATTGAAACAATACTAATTCCCATCATGGTATTAGAAACCCAAAAGATTCAGAGAAATTAAACCCAGGCATCTTAGACATCCACTTTATAAAACAACATGCAACCTTTCCAAGTTTAGCCCAAAAATGTTCATTGCTACCTATTAACTGAAACTTCCTAAAAATCCCCCCCCTTAGATGATGCTATAAATTAATTCAGTACAACTTTCCTGAATATCTGTGTACCACCTAGAAGAAGGAGACTAAAAACAAATAATGCAATTTGGTTATCCAAAAAGAGTAGAATGCTAATGCAGGATAGAGAAAAAGCATGGAAAGAATAGCAAAAATATAAAACACCACAATATCTTGAAAACTTCTGAGTGCTTCGCAGGTATACTAAAAACCAAATTAATGGACACACAAAACTATACTGTAATAACTTTCAGAATAATAGTAAACACAACCCTAAAAAAATCTGAACAGCAGTTGAAGAAGTCTTGCATCCCGGCCATAAATTAAACACTAAACCCTCTTCCAGTAACTCATCACTCAAAACAGCGATACAGTTCAGCTCTTATTTCATTAGCTAGTATACCATCTCTAACCAAGGATTCCTCAGCATTTTATTCTAACCCTGCCCTGGAGCCATGCGTCATCACATCCACATTCACCTTTAAACCTGTGTCCACATCCTATAAAGAACTACTCTTAAACAAGCTCAGACCATGCTATACTTCAGCCGATGACCTTCCAAACGAGTATCTTAAAATAGCAGATGATAGCATTGTCTACCCTGTCTCAATCCTTAGAAATAGGTCAGTCCAGGAGTCTCATGTTCCCTCTGTCTGGAAAAAAGTTGCATATTATCCCTGTGCACAAAGGAGGAAATTTAACAGACATTGCTAACTTTAGATGTATAGCAATCTTACCCCCCCCCCCAAAAAAAAAAAAAAAAAAACTTGAGAAAATGTATTCAGAAACAATTGCTAAACTATCTCTTACAGGAAGAACTCCTGTCCTCACCGCAACATGGCTTTGTCCTCCCAATAGTACTAATATTGCACTTCTAACCTGTATATATACTGTCACTAAAGGTAGAGATAATAACAAACTAGTCTCCTCCTTATTTCTAGACTTGTCTAAAGCCTTCTACTTCAAATACCATCAATAGGTCTCTCTCAGCCCACCCTTTTATAGTTCAAAACTTACCCTCCACCCTTTTTTCATACCTTCCAGTCACCACCGGTGTACCATAAGGCTGTATGTATCCTTGGTCTCCTTCTCTTTAACATTCTCACCACCACTCTCTAAATATCCAGGCCTCCCTAATACAGTACACAGACGACTCAACACGCATTTGCACATCTAACAACATGGCACACTTCCAGAAAATTACTCAGGAAGCTTTTAACAGTAACTGAAATGTGACTTTATAACTCACAACACATGCTTAACCCTAAAAAACACAATCTACTGCTCTTCCTCCCCATATCCCTCTCCCATGGAAAAAAAATTAAAGTTCTCTTTCTTTATAATGCAACAAATTAAGTCACTTCTCATAGAAATATTAAGGATGATAGTGGATGATCTTAAATTCTAGCTGCATATAAAAAATTGTGTAAGAAAAAATTATCAAAAACTAGGGATGCTTTATAGAGCCCCAGTTGTTCTCACCATCACAACTAAACCTACACTTGCCACTACATAGCTCCTCCCTACACTTCCTTATGCACTCCCATTCTTACTAACCTTCAGACATCACAAAAGTCAAAACTTAAACAATGCTGTAACAAAGTTGCAAAATTTGCTGCAGTTACCCCTTTCAGAACCCACCATTTTATAGCACTAAAAAACCTAAATTGGTTAGAACTACCCATCAACTAATATATAAACAGCTTCTTATCACCTGTAAAATTAACCAGAATCCATCTGCTTACCAATACTGAATAACATTCTACACAGCTATGTTCCTAGTCTGTCATTACAATCCAGTGACCAAAAACTCCTGTTTATCCATAAACCTATTTGAATTGCCTATAACATGGCAAGGCCTTATAAAGTTTAATTAATGTTGGCTGCCAAAAAAAAAAAAAAAAAAAAAAACAGTTACTAGAAAATGAAAATTAAAGTCTAAATCAACTGTATTTCAAACATTAAATTTGTAAAAAAATAAAAGAACTGGAAAAGGAAGGAGCAAATTACATATAAATAAATGGAAACTGTTGGAACAATACATATACAGTAATGTTAAGGATGAAGAGGAGGAAGGTTTAAGGGATGACAGGAATTCAGCAATTTATGAAAGAAAAGAAAAGTGACATATAATAAATGGAAATGGAAAAAAAAGTTAATGTGTTGTTTTCTTTTTTCTTTTCTGTTAATATATTTGCCTGTGTCTTAAGTGATAATTTAATGAAGGTGTGTAAAAAAAGTAATAATATTATACTCATTAGGGCTTATGTTGATTGTCTTATTGGGTCTCTAAGCATAGTCAGCATAAATGTACTCTGAAACTACCTCCTGTAATACTTTAGGGCGTCCACCCCTATTCAGAGTATGACCAGAATACATGATCTTGGTCCCTATATTCCCTACTTGCATATCTCCATCAGGTATTACCCACTCTTGAAAACATTTCTGGAACCTGTTTGGGGCATAGAAATACTTGTGCTGGCACTATCATGCAAATAGTGTGAAATGGCTTGATTTTGTAGCATGTCTAGGTACTAAACATATAACCACCATTTCTCGCCATTCCAAAGTTAATATTCAGTTTGTTTTCACACTCTTGTTCTAACCTCTGACTGTGATTTTATTTGGCTTTTGGAAATCTTACATTCTGTACTTATCAGCTTTATCTTCAAGCCTTCTGCTGTTAAGGAGTCCATTAGAAAATGAGCTAATTGTGATCACCTCCCTGATTTCCCTATGTTGGTAATTATTTGACTTAGCCTTCTATGTATGGGTTGTCAAGTTGAACTATAATTTTTCCTGGGTCTATATTATAATCTCGAAAGGACAAAACCAGGAACGCTCATATGAGCGAAAACGGCGGACATCGAATGGGGTCTTTTTGGGATCGTGGTACAGTGGAGAGTGGTATATTTGCCCTTTCCTCACTGTGGCGCAATCTCAGAGTTGGAATATATAGTTAGCAGGGGGGGGTGGGGGGTGCAGCCCCCCACAATAAGGAGGTCGATGTTCTCCGTTTTCGCTCATGTGAGCGTTTGCGGTTTTGTCTTTTCGAGATTATAATATAGACCCATTTTTCCTCAAGTCCAATTCCACCTTTGCATCTTCTCAAAGTATTTGAGTTTTCCCTCTCTTAATTTTTTCCCCACTATATAAAAGAGCTTTTTTTTCTTAATTATTAATTGACTGACTGATTGAATCAATTCTGACCAATTTCAGTCTCAGCCCAGAATCAATAATACATAAGATATCAAAAACATGAAGTGACAGTGACTAAAATACAAAGAACATGTGATGCAAAGAATACAAAAGTACATAAACCAGTGAAGTGCGAAAATAAAATTGCACTGATGTCAGTATACATTTAAGTACAAAACTTGCTTTCATTTAGGAAGATAGGTTCATAGGTAAGTACTAGGCTATCGGTCCTATGGCCTATACAAGCCTAGCCAAACAAGATTCCCTGGCTTTCGCCACCCAAGAAAATTATTTTAGTGTGCACCTGTCGAGCAGAGCCACAGCAGTGATCCCCAGGGTGAATTTCCTATTTTACATCCAATTGTCAAGATTTCTCTTAAAGAGGGCTAATGAGGAGCTTTGCTTGACATGAATGGGCAGCCTGTTTCAGAACAAAGGAAATCTCTGTGACAAGAATCTATCCCTCCAACATGTTCTGTTTATTGTGGTGACAAGGTTTAGGTCCCTGGAGCATATGGCTTGGAGAGATTGGGATTTTCTTTAAGTGTAGCATGTTCATCATATCTGGGTTAGACATGGCTTTGTAGGTTAGGCAGAGGTCGCCACGGAGTAGGCGATATGCAGCAGAGTAGAGCTGGGGTTTTTTGACATAGTCGGCGTATGGCATCTATTTGAGGCTGGTAATCCTCTTAGTGAGGTATTTCTGTGGCCTTTCCAGCTGTTGCAGATGTCTTGCGAGCTACATGCCAAATGGGGCATTTCTATGATAGGTCTGATAAGGGATGGGGAGAGAGGAACGATGACTTCTCTTTTTCTGGAGGAGAACCCCTTTGTGATGAGGTGTGCTGCCAGTAGAAGGATTTGCTGACTACTGTGGCAACGTGATTATCAAAGGAGAGACTACTATCCACCTGTGTCCCAAGGTCTCTTATCACACATTCAGTGTTTAATAGGCTACCGCCTATGTGGTAGTTCATGGGTATGGTATTTTTACCAAAGGGGATGACAATGCACTTCTTGACATTGAGCTTTAGGCCATGACCTTGACACCAAGCATCATTCTCAGTGAGGTCTGTTTGTAGAATGTCCACATCCTTAGGTGAATCGATTATGCAGTCATCTGAGAATTTCATTAGCCAGAGAACAGCTGTATTTGCCTAGCCTAAAGAGAGGTAGATACCAAACAGGAGAGGACCCAGGACCAAACCCTGTGGTACTCCGCTTGTCACTCGTCTGAAGTGGGATTTGGAGTCGGCTACTTTCACTGTGTGGGTTCTGTTGGTGAGCCAGTTGGCCACCCATCTTGTGACATAGGGATTTATGCCTAGTCCAGTGAGTTTATCTATAATACCAGAGTGGGGGATGGTGTCAAAAGAAATGACAAGGTCAAGATAGGCTGTGTGCACCGCCTTATCTTCGTCTATGGCTCTGATGACTGCTTTGAAGAAGTCAATCAGGTTTAGGAGGCATGATCTACCTTTTACAAACACAAACTGAGTGGGGTCCAGAGTTTGGAGGTTACCTATGTCTTTGTTTATAAGTTCTAGGATGATGCATTCTATGGCCCTGCAGACCAGGCTCGTCAGGCTAATGTAGTTCCCAGGGTCTGTGGTGGCACCCCCTTTGTGGCATGGGATAACTGTCGCTGTGTGCCATTCCAGAGGCACAAAGCCTGAAGTGAGGCTGTGGTTGAACATGGTACTTAGGCGGGGTGCCAGTTCGTTCTGTAGTTCATACAGAATGCAGCCTGGGATGTTGTCCTGTCCCATGGATGCTGTGTTCTTGGCTTTGGTGAGTGTGGTCTTTACCTGAGCGGCCATGAATTCAGGGCCTTTGCAGTTATCCAATGTGAGGATGGGCCCTTGGGGGGGGGTAAGGGGGAGTGAAGTTAGCACTGTACCTGTCTACCAGGATGTTGTCAATGTCAGTTGGTTCAGTAAATGTAGTGCCATTGTGCTGTAGTTCAGAGCAGATCTGAGTGTTGCCATTGAGATTCTTAACATAGCTGTAGAAGACTTTGTGGTTATCTTTAGAATCCATGGTGATTTTATTTTCGTAACTAGCTTTGGAGGCTTTTATGAGGGATCTCAGCTTCTTGCTAAGGCTGACCAGGGAGTTACTGCAATCCTGTGATTTTACTCTTATGCAACAGTTTCTTGCTTCTGTTGTAGAGCTTCTTTATGGCAGGGGGCCACCATATTGGCTTCCCTTTTTGGAGGATAGCGTCTTGGTTCTGTTGGAATGGCACGGTCCATGCACTCGTGTATGTGCTTATACAATGCATTTGTATATGATTCAGCAGTCGTGCCACTATTTTCCATCTGTGTGGGTGTAATGAAGTTTGTTACTTCTGACTTAAGCATGAAGTTAGCTTTGGAGAAGATTTTTATGGTGGTTTCCTTAATGGGAGGGGGGAGGATATGGATGTCTAGGGTGATTAGCTTGTGGTCGGACCTGACCAGCGAGGAGTTGACTTCTGGTGTGGAGCACCTTTTGCCCATATTGGTAATGACCAGGTCCAGGATGTTACTACCCCTGGTAGGGGTATGAACAAAGCTGGTCCAGGACGTTGGAATTGATGAATTCCAGGAAATGTTGGGCAAATGAGTTAGTACATGAGTAGTTTTCCCAGTTGATGGAGGAGTAGTTGAAATCTCCCAAAATTAGGGTATTGGGCTATACCTTAATATTCTCCAGTATATTGAGAAACATGGAGTGGGTGTCCTGGGATATGGCGGGGATCTGCAGCACGCTACAACCTGAATTGCAGTCTTGCCCAATGTTAATTGTACTTGGATAATTTCAGATACATTATGTTGAGTGACTAGCCTGGAGATGTGGCTATCCTTTATGAATATGGACACGCCTCCTCCTTTAGTATTTCGGTACAGGTTAGGTGGCCGAAAGGTGTGGTATGAATTGTAGCCTGGTAATGCAGGGGTGCTCTCTGGAGCCTTAAACCAGGTCTCTGTCACTGCACAGATGCCGATATTCTCCATCTTAAGGAGAGCCTCGAGTGAGTGCATTTTGAGGTTTAGACTTCTAGCATTGAGTAGCATTACCCTTAGATTTTGCTTATTTATAGCTACTATGGTGGTGCATTTCATGTTTGAGCCTTGCCTAAAAAAGGCACTATAGGTGTGGCAAGAGCCTTAGCCAGTATCCAAAATCCCAGCGGTGACAGGTGCCTGCCATCTCTGGCAAAGCATCGTGGCCTGTCGATCATATCATCCCAGGCAAACAGATACTGGATCCCCTTGGAATGAAACCAGAAGCTTAGCCAATTGTTGAAGTCAACCATTTTGTCCTTGTACGTGATGGCAGAATGCTACTCAGGGCAAGTGTCATACCTGGCTGGGCCACATGGTCAGACAGCTCCTCCATGTCTCTCTTCATGTAGTCCAAGGAGGTACATCTCAGGTCATTCACTCCAACATGGACAATGACAGAGTCATACTTGTACTTGTTGTGGAGTGACCTGAGTGCGTGCATGATATGGTGGATCCTGGTACATGACAGGCAGCTTGACAGTAACTTTCTCCTTGTTTAGCCTGGTGAGAGGGACGTCAGTGTGCCTGACTATAGAGTCGCCAGTGACTAGTGTGTGTTGGGTACGTTGTTTTGCCTTATGGACTGAGGTTGAGTGCACACTAAGTTTGTGGGCTATGTGTCATTCAGGTAGTGTTGGGGGGTGGTGGTTCCTTGCGATTCAACTTTGGAGGTCTCTTTTGTTTGGCTAGATTTTTATTGAGAGCCTCCGCGAATGTAGGTGTGTGTTTGTGTTACTATGTGTGGGTTTGGGTGTTGCAGGATTTGATGGACTATGTGTTGAGTGTGGTGTGGTGTTAACCTTCTCCTCTTGACTGTCTAGTCCAGTCTTGACCGGAGAGAGCTTGGCTTCCAGTTTGGCTATATAAGTGCATCTCTCACAGGTTGTAGTGTTCGGTGGTAAAAGGAGAGGGTTGTCAGTGTATGTGAAGCAGTTGCTACATTGCCCCAAGATGCCCAGATTCATCAGGTGGACAGGACAAAACACCAGGAGTGGACCCTTGGACATGCCTGGTTAGTGCTTATTAATTTAAGTACTGGGAGCTGATTTTCTCTTGATAAGTGAGGAAAGTTGAGTGTTGCAGTAATTTGTAGATTATTTAGTGCTTGCAGCGAGATTTGGACAAGTGCTGTGCACAAGGAAACATTTTTAAGTGCTAAAACTAGAAGACTGGCTAGTTCAAGGGAACAGAAACAGTTTTGAGTGCTAAAACTAGAAGACTGGCTAGTTCCAGGGAACAGAAACAGTTTTGAGTGCTAAAACTAGCAGACTGGCTAGTTCTAAGATAGAAAGTTTGGTTTGTAAAAGTCTGCAGTGGGAGAATTGAAGCAGTGGAATTTAGTAAAGCAGTTAGAGGACAAATGTTAGTTGATTTAGGTTATAGGGCCTTTTGGGTTGCAGGAACATTTAGCTTGATTAAGTAGATGAGATTTTAGTAGTCCATGGAACATGGGGTAAGATGAAGTCTCTTCAAGTTTGGGTGAGAAGGGCTCCTATACTTTGAGACTGAGAATTGGGCAGTAGCATGAAGTTTAGAATGTGGGAATCATGTTAAAAGGGCCAGTATTATTCAGGTTTCTGATGTTTGTGAAGGCTTGTCCTATTAGTTTTGAGGATGGAGGAGGAAGAGTATGTTCATGTAGTAGCTTGAACAGTTGTGAATAGGTCTGCTGTTTCCCCAGCTGGGATCTTTTTCTAGAGTTATATTGTGGTGATCATTTCTTGTGGAATGAGGGATGCATCTTCAGGTTTTATTTTCTAGTATTTAAATGGCAGTGGAGTTTTTAGTAGATGCTGTTAAGACAAAAGGGAGGCAGAATTGAAGAGGAGGAAGTAAGATTCCTTTCCCTGTTGCAGCTCTGGTTGAATATTACAGATTTTGTGTCCAGAATAACAGGGATTCAATTTCTTAGGAGTTTTTCCTAGATAAATGACAAAATAAGTGAGGGGTCCAAGCTGAGACCAATGTACTTGAAAGGAGGACACTTGTTTCAAGGGAGATTTGCTGTGATCAAAGATTGTATAGTGTAAGGGGATCTGCTGAGCTTCTGCTGAGTTCCATATTACTTTGTTTCTGTTTTTGGTTTGATACGAATGAGATTTTTATTGTTGATCCATTCACTGAAGCAGAAGAATTCAGATTGCAGTAAATCTTGTAATATAGCTAATGAGTAGTTAGAGAAGTAGAGCGCCATGTTGTCAGCGTGCAAAAGAAAAAGAAGGTGAGGAATATCTAGTGGGAGTTTGTTGATATATAGAGAGAATAGCTGAGGGGCAAGAGTAGAGCCTTGAGGAACTCCTTTGAGTAGAGTTTGAAGTATTGTTGTTACAGGATTTACATTTAACTGTGAATTATCGGTCTGTCTGGATGACAGCTCTGGAACCAAGCTTTTCTCAATTTCAGTGTCACATTGTTTTCTATGTATTCTCTGAGCATTTCATAAATCTGTTGGTAAAGTTTCATATCTTTCTCCAGTATTTACGCTCATTGTCTGAAAGTATTATTTTAGCTGTTGCTCTAAGCTTACCTATCCATGGTTTGCCACAATGCCATGTGTCAAATGAAGCCCAAAATTTCAGACTAGCATTTCCAAAAAATATCAGTATCTTTGCTACTAGTAGTAGTTTTTGTCATATTGAAATGAGCCATCTCAATTGGATGGACTTGCAGTAACCATTTAGTTATAGCATTACTAGCCCACACCATCTCGACTGACATCAATAATTTTTCCAATGCCACCTGGGAATACTTCCCTTCCCATACAGAATCCTGTATTCTCCATGTAAGTGCTCAGCAGAGCCTTTATTCTGGAAGAGTCTAACAAGCCTGCCCCACGTAAATAATGAAAGGGACGAGGAACGTCTGAATTGCTTGTATTCTTTTTGAATGTATGTATTAATAGATTTGCAATTTTTAAGATTACTAAGATTATTTTTCCTTTCCCTTCCAAAAAATCATTAGAGTCTGTGATCTTTAACACAATGCAAATATTTGATTTTAATGTGTCCTCTGAGATGAGGGAGATCTTGCCCCATACTGAGTGACATGTCATTTAGTGTCAATGCCTTCTTTTTAGTTTTGTGCATTTTGTTTTTAGTTTTGTGTATTTTATATCTTGACAAGCACTGAAATGTAGTTAATATCTGAAACCACAATGGGTACTCTAAAAACAAAATATCATCTGCAAAAAGGACAATCTTAACATGATTATTTGCCCCACATATTGGATATCATTGGATATGTTATTATTTGAGGTGCTGCTTGCAACTCTAATAAAATGCAGATATAAGAGGGAACATTGGACATCTTTGAAGAGTCCCCTTTCCAAAACATGCTTATGAGAGAGTGTACCCCTTACCTACACCCTAGCCTACGAGGGTGTACCCACTACCTACACCCTAGCATAAGATCACTTGCATATGTGTCTATTCAAAATGAGTTTATAATTGTATGTGTGTGTGGATCTATGTCAAAAGCTCAAGTTTTCAGAAACTCAAAATTCATATTGTTAAGATGATATGATCGAGTTTCCTAAACCTCGAACTTCAAAAAACAAGAAAAAATCTACCTTTTTCTACATTTTTGCAGGGAGGAAGCCCCCCTGCACCCCCTGCATATTGTATACACCATTTCCAAGATTACACTACACTGGGGAAAGGGTACATTTCTTGATCCACACTGTACCGCAGTCTCCATTCAAAAGCTTTGAAATTTTAGAAACTCAATCATATCATCTTGACAATATGAATTTTGAGTTTCTGAAAGCTCAAGCTACTGATGGGGACCTGTGCTCATGCTTAATATATGCATTAAAATTAATTGTTAACAATTTTAGGAAAGACAAATTTACTGAAAGCTAGCTTTAAGTTGGACCAGTTTACTGTGTAAAATGCCTCTAGAGCCAAGCTTATTAGTACTGATTGTCTCAACTTGTCAGTGGCATCTTCTCTCAGCTGAGCAGTTTTAATAATATTGCCAAAGATCTGTCTCTCTTCTATAAATCCATACATATCATGGTCTATCCAACTGGTAAGATTTTAGATATCTTAGCAACCAGGTTTCCTATAAATACCTGTAATCATTGTTTTTAACACTGAGATAGGATCTAGAAGATAATAAATTAGTCACATCATTTCCATCCTTATGTGTAACTGAAGTAATTGCTCCTTTCCATAAGGGTGGCATCCCTTGCCCCTCCAAAGTACAACTGAATAACAAACAAGTTTGTATCCTGTTGCTCCCACTCATTTTCCAAGCTTGTAGTGGAAAGCCATCATCAACAGGAAATGTTAAACTCCACTCTAAATATTGACATTAGGCTGTCTCCCAATGCTGTTAGTGTAGTATGTGCCTATACCATAATAGTCTACTTAATCATGAATCTAAAATTCTTTGCGCATCCTCACTGCAGCCCATTGTTGCAGTTTTATTATTCAGCGTTCTCACTCCAGCTTTATTTCTATTATGTGTAGATCTGTTATGCTTAATAAATAGAAGCCGCCTTACATGACACATTTGCCTCTTTTTATGAATCATTTTTATGCCAGTATTAGTAACATGAATGCATACAGTAAGGGAAAAAATGACCGCAACTTCCACCATGCTCCATTGAAACTGCAATATGAAAGTGTACAACGTAGGCAGTTTCAGAAATTAGAAGTTGCATACATGATTTGAATTCACTTAGTTTCCTCTTGTTTAATTTCTGCAAAACTAAGTACAGCAAGTGCAGTGCTAGTACTCTGTTGCCATTTAAGAAGAATGAGCCAGAATGGCAGACTATATAAAAATTTTTATTGCATTTAGGACTTGGAATTTTTGGTTCATTCAGTCATTCGTACAAGTAGCCCACTGACTTGTGACTTCCCAGCGGTTTATCCAATCAGATGGTTTGTTTTCCTGCTGATTCCACCCCACCCAGTCTTGAGTTAAGTTTTCAGCTCAGCAAGAAAAATATAGCTGAATGCACTGAAAAACAGCAGAAAAAAATGCTCTCTCTAATGAAACTGTACCACAGAACCTTGCTTCAGTACAGTTTCCCTTGTTTAGAGAATGGGTGATCTGTACTTTGCCACTCTGATGGAGAATGAATTTTCTATAGCAGGGTGTTTAACACCCACTGAAAAACAAGCCTGCAGTTTCACAGCAGTATATTAAGCTGCTATGAAGCTCAGACATTAAAAAAAAAAAAAAAAAAAAAAAAAAAAAGGCCTTTTTGTACCCTTGCATCGAGCATAAAATTTAAAAAAAGTAAACTTAAAAGAGAAGTAAGTGTGTGTGTGTGTGTGTGTGTGTGTGTGTGTGTGTGTGTGTGTGAAAACATGAGAGAGAGAATACTAACTGCAAAATGCAGACACAGAGGTACTAAACTGTTAATCCTCAGTAATTTACATAGAACATAATTACTATGACATAATTGGTGCCAAAGTCATGGCCTTAAACTCAATGCAAAAAAATATAGTCCCTTTTGTTAAGAGTGATGTTCCTGCCAACTACCACATCAATCACAACACCCTAAGTACGCACTCTGTGGTATGAGACCTGGGCGCACAGGTTGACAGTAACCGTGCCTTTGATCACCAGGTCTCCACAGTGGTAAGAAGGGCATTCTAAATTGCTTATCTCATAAGTAAGGGCATTGCCTCCAGAAAAAAAAGTTATAACCTCTCTGTCCTCTTCCCTTATCAGGCTAATAATTGAGTACAATGCCTCTTTTGGTATGTACCTTAACAAGCACCTGCAGCAATTGGAGAGACCACAAAGGTTCCTCACAAGGAAAATTCAAGCTCTTCAACATCTGTCACTTTATTCTGTGTCATACAGACTACTCAGAGGCGATCTCTGCCTTCCATATAAGGCAATCTATGACCCTGCTTTATTGGAAGTGGTGCATATCCGCAAGTCAAATGGTACAAAAGTTACTTGCTCTAAAGTCTTTATATGACATTAATAGAACCTGCTGGAGAGTCCGATTTGTCTCCCAGAGGTTACCACACCTTTGGAACAGACTCCCACTTCATGTCAAACAGAACACCTCGTTGGGCCTCTTCAAATGCAGTCTGGACGATTGGATGTGTAACTGTAAATTCATCCCAGGGCTTCCATCTGTGTCCCTCTTGGACAGGGGCAATAGGTGCTGATTGTGGAAATAAGAATAGAACTTGGCTAGGCTTATAAGGGCCCTAGGGCCATAAGTCTAGTAACTTCCTATGATCCTATTACAGAGCCACACTATTTTCAAAATTGGGGACAGTAAAGGGAGGGGATGGAGAGTGAGCTGCAATACCTTGCTTTTTTTTTTTTGTTTAATTTTGTATATGCAAGGCATGGAATATTGATTCTTTGGATGAAAGTGTAATTGCTGTGTGTGTGTGGTGTGTTTGAGATTGTCTTTTTTGTGTGTGTGTGTGTGTGTGTGTGTGTGTGTGTGTGTGTGTGTGTGTGTGTATGTATGTATGTCTTTCTGTATTTCTGAATGACTGTTTTTCTATGTGTATGTGAGTATGCCTATGTAGGTTTCTCAGTGTGAGTGTGTGTAACATACTTTGGATGTAAAACATTTCCTCCAGCATCAGTTAGAGAAACATTATGTGGAGGAAATATTTTATGTCAAATATAAAAAAAAATTATATAGTAATAAAAAATATAAAACAGTTTAACAGATAGCCCATTCTCTAGTAGCAATACAGTTCTCCAGGGTGTGTGTTATTGTGTAATTATACAATGACCGGCCATAAATATGCAAAAACGAGCATGCTGATTGGCTAGTTCAACCAGCGTGCCCGTTGTAAATTCGAGACTATACTAACGTAAAAAGGTCCGGTCGCCCGGACTTTTTCCATTAGTATATCTCTTTTTTTTTTTTCCCAGAGATAGCAGTGGAGAAAGGAAGATCTCCGTTTCTTTTTTTAAAGATATCTTGCTGTTATACAAGCTGAAGAACTCGTATAACATAGTGAGATATCTTAAAAAAATGCAACGGAGATCTTCCTTTCTACTGAGAAAGGAAGATCTCTTTTGCTTTTTTTAAAGATATCTCGCTATGTTATATGAGTTCAACTCCTATAACATAGCGAGGCATCTTTAAAAAAAAAAAAAAAAGGCAACAGAGATATTCCTTTTCCGTTGCTACCTCTACACAGCACTGATGTACTGTGTAAGTGTGGGAACATGCCTCGTACGCATGCGCAGTACATCAGAACTGCCTCAGGATACCGGACAGCTGCGGAAGGGCAGCACAGAGGCATTATACAATGCCATTATTTACGAAAAGTACATTTTTTTTTTCTTAAATAATGTTATTGTATAATAGCAATAACCCACTTTTGTGTGTGCGTAATGCTGGATTTACCTATGGTTGTCTTTGTTTGGTCATTCAGGCTTCACCCTCGTGACCAAACCACACCAACCATGGGTAAATCCAGCATTACCCACACCCAGGCATGGGTTATTGCTTAAATAATGTACTTCCAGGGGTGTAAAGGCCCTCCACTTGCAGCATTAGGCCACAGAACCCTCCCAGGCATGTGTTATTTACACAATAAAACACACCTTGTCAGGCATTACTGTTTGACTTTCAGTAAGCAGATGTTTTTTGTTATATACTTTTAGAACTTCTTCTAGCACTGGAATTTGGGCTACTATTCTCTCTTGTTTTGCATCAAAGAAAACATCTGTCTCTGCTTCATTGTTTTCTTGAATTAAGAATAGAGCTTGAGAAGAAGTCTTTCAATGGGACTGCTGGAGTCTCGTTTGTAGAGGTTCTAATTGTTCCCATGCCTATCAGCTGTTCACCATTATTATTTTTAAATACTTGTATTGAATTATCACTTGTAACATAGGCAAATTTACATTTATATAAAAGTAATCAAACTGTATTGACAAGTTCACGTTTACAAACCTTGTACTTCATGTATATTGCTGTATATCATATAACCTGAGCAACATTACATAAATTATTCAGTTCCCGCTTTTTTTTTTTTAAAGAAACACCTTTATTAAATGATCACTTGCAACATAGGCAATCATGCATTTATATAAACAAAAGGAAACCACAGCGACACAATCTTAGGTGCAAGCATTTTACATCCAAACCATACTGACAGACACCCAGTTGCAAACATTATGCATCACTTAAAATCCACCCAATCAGTTTCAGTCAAACATTATATAGCTTATTTAATTTTAAACCTCATTCTTCCCCTGTATGTCTTGTTCCCAAATTCCTGTTTTGTTTCTATGTTGTTTATCCCTACCCTTTTGTAAAGATCTGAGTTCCAGTTGTTTTATCTCTGTTACTATATTCACTGCTTCTAGTATAGTTGGTTTAGATTTTGATTTCCATTTTCTATGAATTGCTTTTTTGACAGCCATCATAATTAGACACAGCAAGGCCTTATCATGTCTAGGCAATTTCGATTCTGTGTCTTAGCTCAGAAAAATCATTTCCCTCATCACTCCAGTTTGCCCACCCATCATCTCCAACAGTACATCTCACAGGGAATCCTTAAAGTCCTCCAACTCACCGCACTTCCAGAAAATATATTCTCAGTTACCTCTTTCTTCCAGCATTTACTGTCTACCTGAGGAAAAATTCTCTGGAGTCTACTTGGGGTATAAAAATATCTATGTAAACCTATCCAAGCAAAAATCCTAAATCTTCTAGATTTTGTTGCATATTTAGGAGACATACATATATCTTCAAATTGTTTCTTTGTGAATTGCTTGTCCAATTTCTCTTCCCAATCCTTTCTAACCTCCTCTGATTGATTTTTATAGTTATCATGCAATATTTTATATGCTGTACTAATTATCCTTTTTTTAACAGCAGCTTCTTTTCTAGATTTTACTAAAAACTCTACCAGTGCTGGTATTTCGCTTAGTATCCCTCTATTTCTTTCTCTTTGCCTGTACTCTGATATCAATCCTTGATAGGGAAGGCAATCTCTAACCTGCAGTCCAAATAAATTCTTGTCTTCCCATCCTATCATCTTTCTTATTTTCTCCCAATACCTTGGTTCCTTTGCCTGTTTTCTCCAATAAATTCCAAAAAATTGCAGTAATTGTTATCGGCAGAATATCCTTTCTCCAGTCCTATGTTGGCTTAGTTCTTAGAATACTTTCTGGATATAATATTCTGTATGGCTGTTGTTATTTTCCTTAACTCGTTCACTTCACTGGAGCTCAGGAAATTTGCAGTGCAACTTCCAATGGGTGGAGCCTAAGCCTTTTTAACGGAATCAAATTATGTCCTCACATTTCAAACAAATGTTCATATCTCCAGAACTGTAGGGGTTGTGAAAGAAGTATAAATGGCAAACCATTCAGCACACATTATTTGTATAGTGGTAGTATTCTTTATGTTCTAGGTCTTAAACTGAATTTTATAAGTCACATTAAACATAGTAACTATTACATTTGTAATATTTTGTAAACAACTTACAATATCTCAGCAACCATATATGGATATTGCTGAACTAATTTGTGTGTGGATACATAATTTACCGCTATTGCCTTTGTTTTAGCTTCATTAATTTTGCATCTGGAAAAGATCTGAAACTGTATCAAAATGTTCCACAACACTGTAATGTCTCTCTGTTTTTGTCAGGTATAAAATAATATCTGCAAAAGTGCCAACTTTTCTTGACTACCATACCAATTATATCCTTGAATTTGAGTCCCTTATTTTCTTTGCCAGTGGTTCTAAATATAATGCAAATAAGGGGGAAAGAGGGCACCCCTGACTGGTTCCTCTGCTCAAGCAAAAATTATCAGAGAGGACTCCACCTACTTTAATTTTTGAGTCCAATCCATCATATATCCTCCTAATCAACATTATATTTTTTTTTTCAGAAAATGCAAATGCTTCCATTGCCCTGCTCATAAAAGTCCCATCTTACTCTGTCAAATGTTTTCTGTGCATCAAGACCCAACAACAACAATGGTATTTTCTTATATTCTACTTCCCTCTGGATCATCAATGTTCTGTTAATGTTGTCAAATGTTTGCCTCCCCTGCACAAAACCACATTGATCCAAATCTATCAATTCTGGCATTACTTTTGCCATTCTTTTAGCCATTATAGACATGAAAACTTTAAAGTTGTGATTTAGTATTGAAATGGGCCAGTATGAAGCTGGATCTGATGGATCTTTACCCTCTTTACCTATTACAGCTTCCACTGCTTTCTTCCAGGATGTTGTTACTTCTCCTCTTAAAATACTTTTAAACAAAACCTTCTAGATCTTTATAATTTTTTCCCTCATAGCTTCCAAACTTCCACAGGAAGGCCATCTATTGCTGGAGACTTTCCTGTAGAGTGGTTATACATCACAATTTTTATCTCATCTTCTGATAATCCTAACCATTGGTAATTGAACCTCATCTATATCTAACCTTCACATATTTAATTCTTCCATTAACATTTCCATTTGTATCTTTTCTTGATTTCCATGGGTCTTTGCATGCCACAGACTTTCATAGATATTTTGAAATATTTCTAATACTCTACAGGATCTGTTGTTACATTCTCTGTTATAGGCTCCCTGAGCTTGGTGGCAGCCCTTTCTGCTTTCTGTTGCCTAAGTCGTTGTGCTAAAATTTTTTGTGCTCTAGTGTCATTATCAAAAAACAGTTGTGCAACAGCAATCTTTCAAAACTCTCTTTTCCTCTTAGCATTCTGCAACTGATCCTCTTCTTTTTCTGATTCTTCCTGTTCTGCAATACTTTAATTTTTGTCAGCCCCTCTATTTGATTCTTGTTGCTTCTTATCCATAGCTCCCTTTCTTTTATATCCACTCTATTTTTAAACTACACCTTAATTTTATCCCACTCCTTAGCTGGATTTTCAGAAGTAATTTCTGTCCTCTTGAATAGCTCCTGAATAATCTCCACTACCCATTCCTTAAATTCTTCTCTTTTCAACAGATAGGTGGGAAAGTGCCAGTGTCTCACATTTATTTCATTACCCTGTGTTTTTATTTTAGTTATTATTGGCATATGATCTGAAGTAGTTATTGAATGCGTATCAAGATCTTCAATCAAATGCACATGTTCCCGTGAAACGTAAATTCTGTCTAGCCTAGCCCAGTTTTTATATCTTGGGGAATAATACGTAAATTCACTCCAAACCCCTATTATTGAATTCACATATTCCATGCCAAATATTTTCATAAATTTCTTCAAAAATCTACCCTCTTTTGTTATATTTTCCCTTCTGTGCCCACCAGACATACCTTCATTGCTGCAAATAAAATTCCAGTCCACACCTGTAAGTGACATTCCTTGCTGAAAACTGAGTATTTCTCTCAGAATTTTCTTAAGCTCCATTATAGCAGTTTTAGGTGGAATGTAAATACATGCTAGTGCAATCCTTCTCCCTTGCCAGTAACCCCTTAGCACTACACATTTGCCATTATTATCTTTTTTATCCTCTTCTATCACTATTGGAGCTTCTCTTGCAATTAGCATAAGTACTCTTCTTTTCCTTTTTCCCAGATATTCCACTGAATAACCATCCTGAAAACCTTTCTTTATCAAATTCACATGTTCAGTTCTTTCCAAATGTATCTGCTATTGCATAGCTATTTGCAGTCTGCATTTTAATATAGTTCTCTATTATTTCTTTTTTTGTATTTATCTGTGAGACCACTGACATTTAAAGACATTACAGAAAACATCACTATATTAAAAAGTTATTATTTCCACCTTTTATGTATAACACCTTTTTTGTTAAATGTCTAGTTCAAGCTTTTGTGTTACATGCATACACTGTTTGGCAGGTTGAACTTTTATAAAGTTGTTTCATGTCATATCCATTTGAGCCTGTGTCACATCTTACAAAACTTTTTTTGTTTTATTGAAAGCCCTCAAAAAAATACACCCTAAGACCTATTAATTTAATATTAACACACAAAACTATGTACATCTTCAAATATTGAAGTTTTACTTTCCTAATAGGAACAAATGTCCCAGACTGACAGTCATACTCATACTCATACACTTGAGTTAACCTAAAATAAAGGTTATCCATGCATTGTGCAGCCTGTGTTTCTACTAAGTGATAACTGGTTTTGTCTTATCTTTATAGCTCTCCCAGCTGGGAAAACCCCTGAATTATTTTAGAGAACATTATCTCCTAGCCAGTTTCTCTTTTCTTTTTTTAACCCCAGCCAATCACTCTTCACCAGACTGTAACCAATTTCTTTTTATCAGATTGTCTCTATAAAGACATGAAAACCAGACATCCAATTTGTCATTATCAGATTGTTTCCATGGAGACATGAATTGCTACTGAGTATGCATATATTTGCTAGAAAAAGTTTCATACTAAATCAATCTAAGGTCCTTAATTCAGTGATTCTCCCATGCAAGAATGAGAAAAAGCACATTATGTTTTTCCTTTGTCCTGCTTTTTTAACCAGGCTTTATTTATTTTTACATTGCACTGCCTACATTTCCTAAAACTGAACAAGGAGAGAGAGAGAGAAGGGAGAAAGATAGGGAAAAAAGAACAGCAGCACCTATTTACAATCTTCATTACATTTAAAATAACTGAGAAAACATTATAGCATTCAAAGAAAACCATACACCACAGAATAATACTATTAAGAAAAAAAGGATTTCTTTAGTTACAGTCAACTTTCTCCCCTCTCTTCTCCTCCCCAAAGCATTTTTCCAAACATTAATGACATGAAATAGGGCATATACTTTAGAGTCCCCCACACGTCCAACAAATTCTGAAAAATTCCATTATTTCCAGATTTTCTTGTTCTTTCACATTTCACAAATTTAATGATTGCATTGTAACCCCACATTTAGTTGCTGGTTCTATTACTGTTTATTTCCGTCTCCCCAATCCTGTCTCTATTTCATTTCCAACATGGTCTTGATTCTTCTAGTCAACTCTCATGCTCCTTTCCTTCTCTCAAACATTTTCTATTGAAACATTGGAAAAGGTTTCACAGGTACAGTCTCTTTGTTGTCTTTATTACCAGAAGAACAAGAAGCATAATATCCTCCTGTTTCATAGCTGACATTTTGTTAGACAAACTTTTGTATTTCCTCCTTATCATGTACTTTGTTAAAAAATGATTTTGTCTCTCCAGGGAAGAATAACTTGAAAATAGCTGGGCATAGCAGCTTGAATCTTGCACCTGCCTTTCAATATTCCCTGAATACTAGAATGAATTTACTGCTCTTCTCCTGGTGTACTGTGAGTAATCATTCTCCACAAATGCTTTGCTGTCTCCCACTTTTACTATTTTCTCCCCTGCCACAGTTTTGTCAGAATCAACTCCTCCTGCTGATAGGATTGCGTCTTTACTATTAAAGGTCTAGGTTGCTTTCTCATAGCCAGGTTTGAAGCATACACATGATGTGCCCTTTCAGCTAACAACTCATAGGTTCATAGGTAGGTACTAGGCTATTAGCCCTAGGGCCTATATAAGCTTAGCCAAAAAGGAACCGTGGCTTTCGACACCCAAGAAAATTATTTTCCTGTGCCCCTGTCGAGCAGAGCCACAGAAGTGATCCCTGGGGTGACTGTCTTATTTCCCATCCAATCTGTGGAGTACCAGTCCAGCTGTTTATTTGTGCTTTCATAAAATTAATGCAGTCTCTTCCTTCCAAGCTTCTCTGGTATAGCTGAAAATCTCAGGTCTTCCCTACATGTTCTGTCCTCTAATTCTATTATTTTTTGAAACATCTTTTCTGGAGTAGTCTCATATTCAGCCAGACTTTTCTTCATTTCAGTCTTAGATTTTTGCAGCTTTATCACATCATCTGAACATCTGCTTAAAGCTTTTTCCATTTTTTCCAACCTTTAGTTTGTATTGATATACTCAATCAGTGTTTTATTTTAACCAGGTCTGTGAACAGTTGTCTTGTATCTTCCTGTAGGTTACTGATAGTCATGTCTGGAGGTTGGATTGCTTTTTGCAACACAGCTGCAGAACTTTCTCCAGTCAGTGTTTCCTCCTCACTTTTCTAGCTGATATTTTTCCAAGTGCTATGTATTTCTTTTCTCCTGGCATCCAGGCAGTACACTTACTAGCCAGTTACTGAAATTTACTCATAAACACAAAAGTCTATTATGCAGTTCTTGGCATTTAGTTTGAGTCCCAGGCTCTGACGCCAGTTGTTTGTCTGTGTCAACCCTTCCTGAAGAACATTTGTGTCTGTGTGGGATTCAGTGACTGCTACCAATTTGCAATCCTCTGCAAATTTAGTCAGCCAGAAGCCTTTGACATTGGCCTTGACTTCAGAGAAGTAAATGAAAAAAGGAGCAGTCCCAGGACTGATCCCTGAGGGACTCCACTTGTGACTAGCCTCTTTGTTGAGGCGGCCTTCCAAATTCTAACTTTTTTGTTCCTGCCTGTGAGCCAGTTGGCTATCCACTGGGTGACATAAGGGTTTGTACCTAAACTCTTGAGTTTGTTAGCAATGCCCAAGTGAGTATTGAGTCAGATGGTGTGGCCAGGTCAAGGTAGGTAGTGTTAATCATTTTGCCCTCATCCATTGCTTTGGTGACCTTCTCAAAGAAGTCCACCAGGTTTAGTAGGCATGACCAGCCCTTTACGAAACCAAATTGGGATGGGTCTAGTATCAGGAGGTTTGTGGCCATCACTATCCATATAGACACATCTTTTACCTACTTTAAGCAATTTTCCTTTCTGTCATTGTTGAGCTATGACCAGTTCTTTCAGCTGAAAGGAGTGGCACTTCACCAAGATGTGTTGTGGCTATTTTCTAGACCACAGATTTCCAGTGTGCCTCTTTAAATGCAACTCAGACAGAGGTTCATGTCAAGTTCTCACATTTCCCTTCCTTGGCATTGAGGCAACCTTATCATTCTTATTTTCCAGTATAGTTACTATAAATCTTGTAAGATTTTCTTTAAAACTGGTAAATGTAGGTTTTTGCTAGGTTTTTCATTCAGACGTAAAAATACAGCTTACATACACGTCAGAGCTGTATAGGAGGTCCATCTCATGATCACACTTGCTGGTAATGTTCCTACTGCACAAAAAAAGAAATGGTGTTGTGGTCTGGTCTCCTTCTTTACCAGGTATCCTGCTGACATCATTTATTTTAGGATGAGGACCAGCCTCACTCTGAGTATGCCTGGAGTCGTGAAAGTTGGGCCAGATGGATGGATATTTCCCTAACATATCCTAATATTCAAATATGCACTGTTACAAATATACTTTGTTGCTATAGTGGAAGTATCATTTTCATTACACTTACAGGAAAATTAAAACAAAATCCAAATTTTGTTTTCATAATGTTGAAGTCATTTCTTTTGAGCTTTCTGTAGTAAATGTGATTAATGTAGTTATGGCTTATAGTGAATGTTATATGAAAAATAGTATTTTTAGGACAGAATAGTTAGCTTAGACAACCTTATTTGTTGCTGACCAAGCTACCTCCCAGTCCTCTTGAAAAGTGAGGCTAAGAAGCATTAGAATCTGTAACTTTTGAGGAAATGTACCTAAATATTTCCCTTTTGTTATTCCAGGAAGGAGAAAACCTGTTAGATTCTTTAACAGGGCAGCCTCATTCTGAAGACATCCTTCTTTTTGCTGTTCCAGTTTGTGCCCCATATACAGCTATGACAAACTACAAGTAAGTTATCCTTTCATATGCTGTATTAAACTGTATTTTGTGAAACCACCAATTATGTTTCAGAGTATGAACTTTTGTATTGTTTCAAAATGAACTGTGAGCAAAACTAATACAACAATCACTACCTATTGAAGTGTCAGAAGCTAAAGGCATTAAGAAGCCCTCATTTGGCCTAGCATTTGGTGAAAAGGCATTTTCTAGAATCATCTTGGCCACTTAGAACGAACTAGCCATAGTAGTCAGAAATTACCAGAACTGCTGTAGTTTTTAAAGAAAGTTGATTGCTATACGCAAATACAAATACCACTTCATTAGGAACATAAGTTAGATTTTTATTTGAATGTTTTGTCCAGTTATACTATATGCTTTTGTTTGCCTGAGACTGAATAGATGTTCTACTGAGATTGTTTTAGCATTGTAAATTTCTTTTTTAATATTCTTTGCTATGTTCTGTCATGTTCTGTAATCAGTTTTTACTGGATCTTTGTCTCTCTTGATAGTGTCTACTCTCAGGATTGTAATGTAGACTGCATGTCTGTGTGTTTAGCCCAGATAGCAGCTGTGAAGGGTCCTTGTTTGAGCTGTCTACCTACTCAGTTAACAAAAAAAAAAAAAATAGAAAATGAATAGTGACTTCAGGACTGAAAACATCCTGTTGCATTATGAAGCATATGAATGTATTTTTACCCAAAAATTATGAAACATTTTCTCCTTCAGCTGACATTTTGCAGGTTTAGGATGCATAGTAGTGCAAATTTCACAGGGAATTGTGAACGATTGTTTTTCCCACAGTCTATCCTCATTGTAAATTCTCAGTCTGATGTTCATACATGTAGCATAAAAAAGATGATGGTTTGTGAGATTTGGAACTGTATATTGAATTTAGATAATGGGGACCCCCATTCAGATAATTCTGTGTTTAAAGAAGGACGCAAAAGTTGTTTCCAGCTATTTTTGAAAAGCAAGTATTTAGTATATGCTTAAGTCGAGAAAGTCATGTGGCTGTCTCATGGCATGAAATTAGTTTAACTAGTTTAAAATAGGCTGCAGAAAAATGAAAGAGCATAAGTAACACCTTCAGTCTCGCAAGTATAACTGGTTGTAGTATAACTGACATTATTACTTTTATGAAAGACACTGGAGCCATTAGAAAACAAATAGTAAAAAGTTCCACATTGGAAAATATTTTTTCTGGAGGATGAATCTTGCATAAAATATCCTACCTAAAATAGCTGCAAGTAAAGATATCCCCAATATTCTTACTTCTGTAAAAAGAAATCTGAGGGAATCTTCCAGCAACTCACATAATATGTGGTCAGAAAATAAAATGCCCCAGTATTTTTTAAGTGGATACAGTTTTATCAGACGGTACATTGATCTAAATTTCAAAATTAATGGATGATTATCTAAAAACCCAAGTAAGTTTTAATCAGCTCTTCTCACAGTACTGTTTTTCTTTGCATTCACCTGCAATCCAAAACTTATTTTCTATTACAGTCACAAAAACGCTGTTTTCAGGCATCTTTCTTTTTACAGCTATGACTCATAAATGTTTCCAGCACATTAGTAGATTTCAGTTAGTAAAAATTAATTCCATCAGTACTTAGTCTCTTACTAGTGAGCAATTTGCCATAAGGAAATGTAGCAAAAGAAGATGAAGAGGATGGAAAATGGAGACAAGTCAAGCAGCTAACCAAGGTTGACATTGGTCTTATGGTGCGATCTGGTCTTAATGGGGAAATTAGTTGAACCAATCAAATTCAAAAAATGACCATCACAAAATGAAACATATGTGTGAAACTGAAAATAAAAATATTATTGAATAATTCAGAGAGAAAAGTAAGAAGCTAATTGATTTGCCCCTTTCAAAAATAAATGAATCAAATAATCACAAATAATATAACAAATAGCATGGTGTTTGAAGAAGTAAAAAAACATAAATGCCCTCTTATTCAGAATGTCATGACCAAATTTTTGGTATAGGTGGGAGCAAAGTGGGCACCCAAAACTGTGCCTTTCATTCTTTCATCAAACATATAATAGTTGTTTGTTGTTCTTTATGTAACATGAAATAAGATGTATAATAAAATGAGTTAGCAAAAAAAAAAAAAAGTAAGAATTTCCGTATCGTGATAATGTTTGAAATTAATGTTCAAAAGATTCGGCTCCTCCCTATAGTCATTCAAAAGATGTGAGGGTGTGAATTTTACATCAAATAGATCCTAAAAAGCAGTTTATATACATTTGCAGAGCTCATCTCATCAGTTGTACTTTTCTCTTGCTACTTTATGATTCCAGAAGGAAGCACATCAGGATATCATTAGATTCCATTTGATGAAAATGCTGTCAGTTTCCCATTTTGTTTTTTAAGGACAGACTTTCGTATTCATTAAAATTGGCATCTACTTACAGCAAAACTGTATTTATTTTGAATGAAGAGCAATGATAACCCTATCTGAATGTCTGATAGAGTGGCACAATTACAGTCAAAAACTGGGGAAAAGATAATTTTTGTGACACCTGATCTTAACAGCTCTTAGGGGTGCTTAAAACTTTTTTAAAAGACTATCCTAAGCACTGCTGACAACAAGTCTCAGAGGACAGTGCTGGCAAGTAAAGAACAGCAGCAGCAGACGACATGCAGCTTTTAAAATGTCTTATAGCTTCACTCTGCCACACTTAACAGACAGGCCAAAGAAGTTTTAAAAGCTGTTTACCCTCTGTTAGATGAGCGCGTTGTTTCTCCTTCTGTGCCCTTTGGTTATCCTTGATTATCCAGAATGTCCCTGATTTTGCCTCACATTTTTCCCTTTCCTATAAAATTTTTGATTTTTTATGAGACATCACTGAGGATTACAGTCAGTCAGTAATGTTAATTACTATTATGTTAATGTTAAGTAATTAGAGTTTGTTGTTCAGAAGACACATGTTGATGAAAAACTTGCTGATGTCCTTCCTTGTCACTGTTACATTATTCATTACATTAGGGATCCCTGCCAAAGGTGGCCTGATGTCCTGCCAATATTCCAAAGCCTTAGGTTGCGTTAAGGGATGCCGTACATCAAACGTATGCTCTTCACATAGAGTAAAGCATAAAGGTGATGTCCAAACATATCATCCTAAGAGCTTCTTTGCTGCAAGTCCAAATGCCATGTCTTGATGGTCAGTCTGAGCACCCGTTCTGTTGATGGTTCACTAAGCCATTGCAGATAAGTGCCCCGTTGGAGTTCTGTTTTAGTTATTTTTCTTTTTATTGTTGCTTGTGAGGTTTCATGTCATCCAAGAAGGGTAAATGCCAGTGTGGGAGACAAATTCCCCATAAAGACCGTCACAGTGTCCATTTTGCCTTAGTGCCTCTCACGACCATATGTCCTGTTCTATCTGTCAGGCCTTTGTACCTAAGACCCTTCATAATAGACTATCTTCTTTAGCACTTTATCTTGAAAACCAGCATCTTAAGCTTCTTGCAAAGGACATGATGGAGGGAACTTCCTGCTCCAAGGGATAGCCATCAGTGAAGAAGTCGGCTAAGAAGCCTAAGCCAGAATCTTCAGCTGTTCAGCCTTTGCTGGACATCTCTCCTTAGGCGAATGAATGCCCAGAGGTTCACCTGGCTTGATTATCGGATTCCTCGGCTGCGACCAGGTTGGAGGTTGGCATGGATCCGACTTTAAACACATCCGAGGAGGCTTTGCAGACATCCCCTTCAGACATTCAGGGGGAACCATGGCTGATTATCTCTGAGGGGCCTAGGCGTGTGCCTCAGATATTAGTTTGGAAAGAAGTCCCTACTACCATCATTGAATGCTGTCCTGGGGAAGAGCCTTCCAAATTTTATAAGGCAGACGTCCCATTGAAGAAAAAGCAAAAGACTAAGTATATTACTCCTGCTCCTAAGGATCCTCAAAGTGAGTGGCAGTCCTTTACTCAGAGCTTGTTTAGTGCTTTGATAGCTTTGAAACCTCCTCAGGGAGTTTCCATTCCAGCCCCCCCCCCCCAGTCCTCTACTCCCCTAAAAGACCCAGGAAACAGGATTCTTCTGAGGAAGAACTAAATTTGGATGAGGAATCCCTTGCTTACTCTTCTCAGATTCCCTCTCATTTGGATTATGGCTCTGAGGAAGAGGAGTCTACCAGTCCTGATACTCCCTTTGAAGAGATTTCTGTTGGAAACACTGTCACACAAGGATGATGGAGTTCTTTCAATGGGATTGTGCTCAGGTTTCTGAGGTACAAAACAGGTACTATGAGTTGCTGCAGATGGACTGTAATAAGCCTTCAGCTTTTCCTCCTTTTCTGGCTGCCTTATTCGCTGCTTTTTCCAATGCTTCTAAGGCTACAGACTTTCAGTCCCCTGCTCCCAAGAAACCTAAAAGATTCTATAGGGTTCCTGAGGACTGTAAATATTTGTACAAATGTCCTTCTGCTGAACCCTCAGTGGTGTCTGTAGCATCTGACGAGCCCTGACAATTGCGTCCTTCTCCCATGTTACTGCCCTCTGATAAAGGGGACCATGGAAAGGCCAACCAAGAAAGTTTATACCTCTTTTACCTTAGCTTTTAGGGATGTTAATTATCAGACCCATATGTCCAGGTATTTGTTGTCTGTCCTATCCCAGGCCTGTAAGGTTATTTCTGATCTTCCAGACTCTGAGGGTAAAACGTCTGCCCTTTCCCTGTTAGGGACTTCCTCCCAGATGGCTCATCATTCCATCAAGTGTAGTTGCTTTTCTATGGGTACTGCTTTTGGGGCAGTAATGAGGTATTCTTGGCTTTGGCTTCAACCTCTGCCTGATGATATTAAGGCTAAGTTGATGAATGCCCTTCTTGATAATAAACACTTGTTTGGTGAAGCTGTTGCTGCCCTGTTTGTTCCTTTAGGACAAGGGTAAGGCTTTCAGTAAGTTAAATGTGTTTGTTTCTCCTGTGCCTAAATTTCAGAGAAATTACCCTAGTAAGTCAGCTTTTGTTCGTATGCAGTCTTGCCCTCCTAAGGGTGAAAAGGGTTGTAGCCAGACTCCTTCTGTGAAGGCTTCTCAGACTTCTGTGCCTCAGAAGTCTCCTTTTCCTGAAAAACTAGGTACTGTCTGACTATCCTATTCTTGCCAACCATTTTCCTCCCCTCCCCCCTCTCTTCCTGCTTGGCTACAGACTACTCAGGATTGCTGGGTCCTGTCCATTATCTGCAGGGGTATTTTATGGTGTGAAAGTCTCTTCCTCCTTTTATGGGAATTTCTCGGCCCCCTCAGGAACAACTGTCTTTCTTTCCAGAGGTGCTTTGGGACCTTTTGATTCAGGGTGTTATTTGTGAGGTGCCTGTGTCTCAACGGGGGGGGGTTATTCCAGGATGTTTCTATTGCCCAGGAAAGAGGGTACTTGGAGACCAATTTTAGACCTTTCTCATCTAAACACTTTTTTGAAGGTGCTATCCTTTTGAATGTTGTCCCTTCAGACATTGTTCCCTTTTCTGCTTCCTAAGGCTTATATGGTGTCTCTGGATCTCAAGGATGCTTATCTCCATATCTCAATTCATCCCCTTTTCAGGAACTTTTTACATTTCTCTGTTGCTTCCTAGCATTTTAAGTTCTCTGCTTTGCCCTTTGGCCTTTCTACTACCCCAAGGGTATTCACCAAATGCCTTGCTCCTGTGACTGCTTTTTGCAGGATTCAGCTGATCCAAGTGTTTCCTTACCTGGACGACCGTCTTTTTCAAGCATCCCCTCCAGAGATCCTGTTGCAAAATCTTCATTTTGCCATTTTCCTTCTACAAAGCCTGAGGTTCACAGTAAACTTCAAAAACTCTTTTCTGACTCAAGACCCATGTTTTTCTGGGGTGCAGGATAGAGACTGTGCCTATGCCATCACCTCTGCCTCCTCCCAAGGCTTTAACTCTCATTTTCATAGGTTCATAGGTAGGTACTAGACTGTCTGCCCGAAGGCATTTATAAGCCTAGCCAGAATGTGTTGGCTTTCGCCACCCCCTTAGATTAGTTCCCTGTGCCTCTGTCCAGCAGAGCCACTGAAGTGATCCCCGAGGTAAACTTTCTGTTTCCCATCCACTCATCAAGGTTCCTTTTGAAGAGTGTTAGCGAGGAGCTCTGCCTAATGTAGACTGGGATCTTGTTCCAAAGCATGGGAAGTCTCTGGGACTGGAATCTATCCCTCCAGCACATCCTGTTTATTGTTGTGGTGAGGTTTAGATCCCTAGAGTGTGTGGCTCGAGGGGATAAGGTTTTCTTTAGCTGGAGCATGTCCATCGATTCTGGGTTGGATATGGCCTTGTATGTCAGGCAGAGATCACCTCTGAGTAGGCAGTATGCAACCGAGTATAGCTGTAGTTTCTTCAGTCAAGCTGCATAGGGCATCTGTTTGAGGCTAGTGATCCTCTTGGTGAGGTATTTCTGTGGTCTTTCCAGCTGTTGCAGTTGTCTTGTACGGTACTTCCCAAATGGAGCGTTGTACTCTATGATGGGTCTGAGGAGTGATGAGTAGAGGGGCACAATGACCTCTTTTGATCTGGATGCAAACCCTTTTGTGATTAGGTGGGCCACGTAGAAGGATTTTTCCAACCACTTTGATAATGTGATTATCAAAGGTGAGATTACTATCTACTTGGGTCCCCAGATCCCTTATTACATCTTCCATATTTAGGGGACTACAACCTATGTGGTCATTTGTGGTTACTTTGTTTTTTTCCAAAGGGGATGACTATGCACTTTTTGGCATTTAGCTTGAGGCCATGATTTTGACACCAGGTATGCGTCTCAGTGAGACCCTTTTGGAGGATGTCTGTGTCAGCCAGAGAGTCAATTATAGCCCCTAGTTTGCAGTCGTCTACGAACTTGGTCAGCCATAGTCCTCCTGTGCTTGCCTGTACCTCTGAGAAGTAAATGCCAAACAGGAGGGGGGGGGTCCTAGGAATGAGCCCTGGGGAACGCAACTTCTAACTTGTTTAGAGTCGGACCTAGCTCCCACAACTCTCACCATGTGGGCTCTGTCCTTGAGCCAGTTGGAAACCCATCTTGTGACGTAAGGGTTTATGTTCAGGCTGGTGAGCTTGTCTATAATACCAGAATGGGGAATGGTGTCGAAGGCATTAGCGAGGTCTAGGTAGGCTGTATGTACCACCTTTCCCTCGTCTATAGCCTTGGTAACTGTTTCAAAGAAGTCCACCAGGTTTAGGAGACATGATCTGCCCTTAAAGCCAAACTAGGTAGGGTCCAGTGTTTGGATGTTCCCAATGTCTCTGTTAATGAGTTCCATGATGATGCGCTCCATAGCCTTGCAGACCAAGCTAGTCAGGCTTATAGGGCGATAGTTCCCAGGGTATGTTATGGCTCCACCTTTGTGGAGTGGATAACCGTTGCTGTGCGCCACTCTATGGGTACATAGCCTGCAGAGAGGCTGAGTTTGAACAGTGTGTTTAGGTGAGGGGTTAGTTTGTCTTTGAGCTCTTGTAGGACGCAGCCTGGGACACCGTCTGGTCCCACTGATGCTGTGTTTTTGGCTTTGGAGAGGGCTGTTGTAACCTGAGCGTCTGTGATTTCAGGGACTCTACATTCTTCTGGTATGGTTATGGGCTCTTTTGGGGGTGAGGGGGGGTGAAGTTTGTGCTGAACCTGTCTGCCAGGATGTTGGCGATATTGTTTGGTTCAGTGTATTTTGTGCCATTCTGCACTAACTCCGAGCAGATCAGAGCATCATTGCCACTTAGATTCTTGACATAGCTAATGAATGCCTTGTGGTTATCTTTGGAATCCTTAGCAATTTTTCTTTCAAAGCTTGCCTTGGATAATTTTATGAGGGATCATAGTTTCCTGCTGATACTGATCAGGGATGTCTTCCCTTCTTGGAATTTTACTCTTTTTCTGTACTAGTTTCCTCCTCCTATTTTATAGCTTGTTTATAGCAAGAGTCCACCAGACTGGTTTCCTTTTCTTGGAGGAGTGAGTCTTGGTTTTGCTTGGGATGGCATGATCCATGCATTCTTGTAGGTGCCCGCAGAATGCATTAGTAAAGGATTTTGCAGCCTGGACAGCATTATCCTTCAGCATGGAGGCTTTGAAACTTTCCACTTCATGTCTTAAGTAACATGAAGTTTGCTTTTGAAAAGTTTGTCACGGTGGTTTTCTTGTCCGGGGGTGGGGGCAGAATGTGGATATCCAAAGTGATTTGTTTATGGTCAAATCTAACCAGCGTGGGGCTGACCTCCAGTGTGGAACACCGGTCACCCATGTTGATGATGACCAGGTCCAATATGTTATCACCTCTGATGGGAGTGTTGAGCAGTTGAACCAGGGCGTCTGAATTTATAAATTCTAGGAAATGTTGGTCAAGAGAGTTAGTACTTGAGTAGTTCTCCCAGTTAATTTTGGGTGATTGAAATCACCTAATATTAGGGTGTTTGGTAGGACCTTTATGTTTCCCAGTGTTTCGAGAAATGTGGAGTGGGGGTCCTGGGACGTGGTGGGTGATCTGTAGCAAGCTGCAATTTGAATTGCAGTTTTGCCCGTTGTTAGTTGCACGTGGATGATCTCTGAAGCATCGTGCTGTGCCACTAACCTGGAGGTGTGGGTATCCTTGATGAATATGGATATGCCCCCGCCTTTTGTATTTCGGTTTGGGTTCCGTGGCCAAAATGTATAGTATGAGTTGTAGCCTGGTAGTGCCGGGGTGCTCTCTTGAGCCTTAAACCAGGTTTCTGTTACTGCACATATATCGATTTTCTCCATACTGAAGAGTGCCTCGAGTGCATGCATTTTGAGGTTTAGATTTCTGGCATTGAGTAACATTACCCTCAGATTTTTGTTACTTGTGCTGTTTACGGTGGTGGGTTTGTCTTTTGAGCCTTGCCTAAAAAAGGCACCATGGTGGTGGCAAGAGCCTTGGCCAGTATTCAAAAGCCTAAGGGTGACAGGTGCAAGCCATTTCTAGTGAAGCAGCGCGGCTTGTTGAGCATGTCATCCCAGGCTGACAAACACTGGATCCCCTTTGAATGACACCAGAAACTTAGCCAATTGTTGAAATCGAGAATTTTTTCTTTATACCGTGGTATCATTTTTGGTGAGCGCAGGATGCTACTCAGGGTCAGGGTCATACCGGCCTGGGCTACATGATCAGAGAGCTCTTCCATGTCTCTTTTCATGTAGTCCAGGGAGGTACGGCTCTGGTCATTCACACCAACATGGATAATGACAAAGTCATATTTGTACTTGTTCTGGAGTGACCTGAGTGCTTGTGTTATGTGGCGGATCCTGGCAGCCGACAGGCAGCTAACAGTAACCTTCTCCTTATTCAGCATAGTGAGTGCGACGTCAGTGTGCCTGACTATAGAGTCACCTATTACTAGTATGTTGGGTATGTTATTTTGCCTTAAGGGCTATGATTGCATGGCACACTGGTTTTGAGAAGTATGTGTTTCATGGTTTGTGTTGGGGAATGGAGGTTGCTTGGATGTTTGCTTTGGAGGTCTCTGTTGGTTTTGCAGCTTTTATTTAGAGCCTCCGAGTATGTTTTCATGCATTTATGTGTGTTTTTTGCCAGCGCTGCTTTAATGGGTCTATGTGAGACTGGTGGTGTGTTGCAAGTATTTCCCTTGTCCTCTTGACTGTCTGATCCAGTCTTGGGTTGAGAGAGCTTAGCCTCCAATTTGGCTGTATAATTGCATCTCTCGCATGTATTAGTGCTTGGTGGTAGAAGGAGGTGGTTGTCTGTGTACATGAGGCAGTTGTAACATTGCCTCAAAATGCCCAGATTCACTTGTTGGACTGGAAAGTACACCTGAAACTGCGCTTTGGACATGCCTGGATCGGTACAGTGAACTGTTTTACTGGATGGCTGGTAAGGTCGAATAGAGAGCCTTGTCCTTCTGTACAGTACAGGAGGGTCTAGTGCTAGGGTTTATAAGTGCTTGCTATAAGTTTTGAGCAAGTGCTGGGCTGAGAAATGAATGGCTTGAGTGCTTAACTTGAAAGTTTGTCTAGTTCCAAGGGAAAAGTTGAAGAGGAGACTTTGTGGTGCCGAGAATAGTTTTACTCTAGCTAACCGGCGCGCAAAACGGGCAAATACCGTATTTATAGCACGGAAATGAAAGAGATAGAAATTAGCCCAAAATGGCCAATAAACTACTAATTTCTGGGCTGAAACCACTCCTCCAGGGACAGATAGGCTGCTCAAAGCTCCCCTCACTCACAGGTGAAGAGAGATCTTCCTTCTATCCAAGTAAGATATGGGCAAACACAGACATTTGTAACACAGCCCTGAATTCAGCACTAACCTGAAAACTGGACTATACTAACTTAGAAAGGCGGGAAACAAGTATATATATATGTGTGTATATATATATGTGTGTATATATATATATATATATATATATATATATATATATATATATATATATATATATATATATATATATTTTTTTTTTTTTTTTAGAAAATAAAGCAGATACATTCAAAAAAACTTTAAATGCACAGAAAATGATACTTATTGTTATATATCGCAGATCAGAGTTGTAGTCAATGCCCCTAGTAATAAAGTAGGAAGAAACACAAATACAGTAAATATATATATATATATATACAAAACAATAGAAAATGAACAAACTGATTTAAACAAGTTACCTAATTAAACAGATAAAAAGCTCAAAACTGAACTCTGTTCCAACAGTCTTCAATCAGACAAGTTCTAACTGCACACCCCTGCTTACTAGGGTGCAGGGGAAAATTCTCCAAAAAAGATGGCGTGGATCAGTGCTCAAGTTATACAAACAAAGCTAGATTCAGCAGGCCTAAATCTGGTCTATGCTACAGCAACAAGCCGCACCAATTTCAGAAAGAAACAGTTCAAATAAGCAGGCACAATAAGCCTGTGACCAGAAATTCCCAGCTCAAAAGGGCAGAATCCAGCGTCTCCTCCCACAAGAGTGCAGACCACAAACCTTCTTAATGTAGAATAACTGGCCTGAAGCCCACGTGCTTAAGCCAGAACTAATGCACTTTTAGAAATGCAGACACTGGGCCTTCAATCACCAATTCCCAGTTTAGAAGGATGTAAGCTACCTGTCCTGCCACAACAGTGCAGACCACAAACCTTAATGTAAAACAGCCTGGGTGAAGCCTAAGTGCTTAAACCAAAAGACTTAGAACAACAGTTACAATTTAATCAGACTACTACCAAGCAATAATAAATGCAGCAGAATAAATAAAATTGAGTACTTTTAAGAAAAGCAAAATAAAGTAGGAGGAAAGACAAATACAGTAAAAGCAAATGAATAAAGTGCAAATTTCTTTCTTTTTTTTTTTTTTTTTAAGTGCAAGGAGAGAGGAAGGAAGAACCTAAGGGGGCTGGCCTTCTCAAATCTTCTCTCTGTATTAAGTAGAGTGAACACTAGACTCAGAGTATGATCTCACTGTACTCGGTTAAGTGAGCAAATGAGGTGGACCCAGGAGGAGTGTTCTAAAATAGACTTACAGGAGCGGCGGGCAATTCTTCTTTCAAACTCTTCTTTCTTTGTCTTCTGTAACAGCCAGGGAATTTCTGAGAACTCTGGGTTTCATGGCTTCCACCATCCATGTGTTCCCTCTGGTCAAACTCCCAATAACAAAGTTTCAGTGGTTTCTGAAGTTGGTATAGCTTCAGCATGTACATCCCTAAGAATTTGTGGTTCCTCTTCTACCTTGTCTCAAGAAGGAACTTCAGTGGTGGATCCAACAGTTGTCTCTGAATCCAGAGCTCCATTTTCATCCCCCTCTTCTCTCTCTCAGGAGCTGTTCACAGATGCTTCAGAAGTGGGATGGGGCACAGATTTTGGCTCCCTAAAGGTGCAGGTTGTGTGGTCTTCTTCAGCAGAAAAAGCACATCAATGTCAAAGAGATGAGTGCTCTTCTACTGAAGCTTCAGGATTTTCATCCTCTTTTTCCCCCCAGTCCTCTCAAGGTATTTGCAGACAACATCACAGTGATGTATGTAAACAAAGGGGGGGGGGGTGACAAGATCTTATCTTTTCTGTTGGTTGGCACTTGTAGTGTGGGCTCTTGCTATCCAGTATCGAGTGACTCTTTAGGCAATTCCCATTCCCTCAGGTCAAAATATTGTGTCAGACACTCTGAGCAGGTCCTTAACACAATCTAATGAATGGATGCTTCACAGGGATGTATTTCTGGACATTGTCTAGCAGTGGGGTACTCCTCAAATAGATCGTTTCCCCTCCCCTCCCCTCTGAACAGATAACTTCCTCTATTTTGTGACAGGGGTCCTCTGGTTTGGAAGATAGACGCTCTATGTTTTTCTTTGAAGGGGATGTTTCTTCATGCTTTCCCTCCCCTTCCCCTCATTTCAAAAGTCCTGTTCATGATTCAGCAGTATGCTCCCAAAATCTTGCTGGTGACTTCCTTTTGGCTGAGACAGCATTTGTACCCTCTTCTTCTGCATTTAGCCAAGGGCAATCATCACAAGTTACCTCACAGGGTGAACCTACTTACACAAGACAAGGGATCTCTCACCCATCTCCACATATCTACTCTTCAGCTGACACTGTGGGAAATAGGATTTTGATTCCACACAGACACCTTCTTTTTTTGAGGAAGTGCTTACTGTTCTGTAGGAGGCCAGGAAATCTAGTACTAGGAAATCCTACTTATCTAAACGGAAGATGTTTGCTGTTTGGTATCTTTCTCATAACCTAGATCCACTTTCTCTGGATGTTTCCCTTGGTTCTATCTTATCTGTGTGAATTGCTCAATGCTGGGTTGGCTTAAGGCCTGCTTATCAGCTATCTCTGCTTGTCTGCCTTTATCTCCTCCTTTAGCTTCTAGATTTGAAGCTAAAACAATTCCTTAAAGGCGTCCTTTATATTAGGCCTCCCAGGAAGCCTGTTCTTACCACCCTGGGATCTTAATTTTGTTTTGGAATAATTTACTCCAGCTCCTTCCTTTTGAGCCTGCATCTTCAGCTTCATTGCAGCATTGCTTCTCAAAGACTGTACTTTTGTTGCCCATTACTTCTGCCAGATGGGTGACTGACCTTCAAGCCCCTGTGGCTTATCCTTTTTGGTGTTTCATAATGACAGGATGTCTGTGCATACTAATCCTTCTTTTATGCTCTCTAAGTGCTTTACCTTCTGTCAAAGCCATTAAAATACTTGGTAATGCTACAATTTTTTTTTGCATCTGGTAGTACATGGAACAAAAAAGCACCATGCACTTCAAAGGATTATAAGGCATAACCTTCTATTATATGTTCGCTATATGGCTGTCAAGATTTACCTGTCAAGTTTTGCTCTCAAAGTAAACTTCTTGGCATCCATATCTCAAACACATAATAAGATGTCTATGATCAGAAACCCGATCATAACACTCTTTGTAGTGCATGGATTGCAGTGATTTTAGTATGAATGCAGTAAAAAGCCAACTTTGTTAGGCACCTTTTAGTTAAGCTTCCACTCTCACAATGGGGCTTAACAGCAACTATCACAGTGAAGTATCTGCTGTATTTTCATGGCTTTAAAAGTTGTTTTTCACTTCACTGCTGAAAAAACAATCTCTTCAGCAGATGGACCCTTTGATTCTGCCTACTGTGTGGCTGTTTTAAATGCTTTATGGCTTTCAAATCAATAAAACACTTTGGTCAGATCCTTTTTGTAATTGGTAGTAGTACATGGGGGGATAAAGCTTCATGTATTGTAAAGAATTATGATGGGGTCTCTCCGATTCAGTTCACCCCACTCTTAGGATGAATTTCTTTCCATCCTCATCTTACACACAAAAACGAAAGCCATAACTTTTCATAGCACCATACATCTGATGTATGGCCTTAACCCCATGGATGTAAGGGTACATAAATGGATGTATGGGAGTAAAACCTCAAAGGAACTACCCTGAGGAACCCACCTCCTTTTCTCAGGGAGTCTGGACCCCCACATAAGGCCAAGAAAATGTCTAAGAAAAGATTTCAAGATAAACCAGACAGGGACTCAAAATCTAGGTATCCTCCCTACCAGACAGTCAAGCCAAATACCTTTTTCGTTCCCTCCTGCCCCCCCCAAGATCTATCCCTCCCCCTGTCCAAAAGACTGACCTCATCTTTGGAGAATTTGCTACTAATAACCCGAGTCAAATACATCCTTTCTATTATTCAAAATAGTTACAGAATGATTTGGAAAGAAGTACCTCCATTCAAAGGTACCCCCCCACCTCCCACTCAGCTAATGCTCCTACCTTCCATCATTCAAGCCTTGCTCAGGGAAGGCATAATAGAACCTGTGCTACAACAGCATATGGGAAGAAGGTTTTATTCTACACTTTTTCTTGTACCAAGAAAAGAAGGTATATGGAGACCTATACTGGCTTTTTCCCTTCTCAACACTTTCCTCAAGGTCCTCTCATTCAGGATGCTGTTACTTCAGACTATTCTGTCTTTCATCCTTCAGCAGACCTACTTTCACATCCTGATCCACCCTTCCTTCAGGATTTATTTCAGATTTTCAGCTTATTCATAGGATCATAGGTTCATACTAGGCTATCTGCCCTAGGGCATTTATAAGCCTAGCCAGAATGTGTTTGGCTTTCGTCACCCATTTTAAATTTATTTTGCTATGCCCTTTTTCGAGGTTAGTATACTGTGCCTCTGTCTAACAGTGACACAGAAGTGATACCCGGGGTAAACATACGATCTCCCATCCACTCATCAAGATTCCTCTTGAAGAGAGTCAATGAGGGACTCTGCCTAACCTGGACTGGGATTTTATTCCAGAGTGAAGGGAGCCTCTGGGTTATGAATCTGTCCCTCCAGCATGTCCTATTTATTTCAGTGCTGAGGTTCAAGTCTCTCGAGCCAGAGCTCGATGGGATTTGGATTTTCTGAGGTGCAGCATGTCCATTAATTCCGGGTTGGACATGGCTTTATACGCCAGGCACAGATCGCCTCTGAACAGGCGGTATGCCACTGAGTAGAGCTGGAGTTTCTTTAAGCTGGCAGCATATGGCATCTGTTTGAGCCCTTTGATCCTCTTGGTGAGGTACATTTGGGGTCTTTCCAGTTGCTGCAGGTGTCTGGTAAGGTACATCCCAAAAGGGGCATTGTACTCAATTATGGGCCTGATGAGGGATGAGTAAAGAGGCACGATGACCTCCCCTGATCTAGATGTGAATCCCTTCATGATTAGGTGGGCTATATAAAATGTTTTTCTAACCATTTTGGCCACGTGGTTGTCATATGAGAGATTGCTATCAACTTGGGTCCCCAAGTCCCTAATTACTTCTTCTGTACTTAATGGATTGCCACCTATGTGGTCATTTGTGGGCACTTTGTTTTTGCCAAAGGGGATGACTATACACTTTTTGGCATTTAGCTTGAGGCCATGGCTCTGGCACCAGTTGTCTGTTTCTATGAGGCCCTTTTGGAGGATGCTTGTGTCGGCTGGAGAGTCGATTATGGCACCCAGTTTGCAGTCATCTGCGAACTTGGTCAGCCACAGTCCTTCTGTGTTGGCCTGTACCTACGAGAAATATATACCGAACAAGAGAGGTCCCAGGACTGAGCCTTGTGGGACACCACTTGTAACTGGTTTGGAGTCTGACATGGCTCCAGCAATTCTAACCATGTGGGTTCTGTCCTTGAGCCAGTTTGCAATCCATCTAGTGACATAGGGGTTTATATTTAAGTTGGTGAGCTTATCTATAATGCCCGAGTGGAGTATTGTATCGATGGCTTTTGCGAGGTCCAGGTAGGCTGTGTGGACCACCTTCCCCTCGTCAATGGCCTTGGTGACTGTTTCAAAGAAATCAACCAGGTTTAAGAGGCAGGATCTGCCCTTAACAAAGCCGAACTGGGTAGGATCCAGTGTCTGTAGGTCCCCAATATCTTTATTTATGAGGTCCTTGATGATCCTTTCCATAGCTTTGCAGACCAAGCTAGTCAGGCTTATGGGGAAATAGTTTCCAGGATCCGTTGAGGCACCACCTTTATGGAGAGGGACCACTGTTGCTGTACGCCACTCTTTGGGCACATATCCTGTAGTAAGGCTGAGATTGAACAGTAGTTTTATGTTTGGGTTTAGCTCTTCTTGGAGTTCATGTAGGACGCAGCCCGGGACACCGCCTGGTCCCATTGATGCTGTGTTTTTTGCTTTGGAGAGGGCGGCTCTTACCTGAGCATCTGAGATGTCAGGGGGGCAGCACTCTGCTGGGATAGATATTTGCCCTTTTGTTGGGGAGAAGTTGTGCTGAACCTGTCAGCTAGGATGTTGGCAATGTCTGTGGGTTCAGTGTATTTTTTGTCATTTTGGACTAATTCTGAGCATATCTGGGAATTACCACCCAGGTTCCTAACATAACTAAAGAAAGCCTTGTGATTATCCTTAGTGTCCTGTGCAATTTTTCTCTCGAATTGGCCTTAGACATTTTTATGAGTGCCCGTAGTTTTTTGCTAATACTGATCAGTGATACCTTCCCTTTTTGGGATTTTGCTCTATCATTTAGTAGCTTCCTCCTTCTATTGTATAGTTTGTTTATGGCTGGGGTCCACCAGACAGGACGTCTGCCTTTGGAGGACTGGGTCTTGGTTTTATTTGGGATTGCATGATCCATGCATTCCTGAAGGTGTTCATAGAATGTGTTTATAAAGGATTCTGCGGTCTGGGCCAGATTTTCCACAGGCCCGGGGCTTTGAAGGATTCCACCTCAGTTTTGAGGAGTGTGAAATTTGCTTTAGAGAAGTTTTTCACTGTGGTTTTCTGGGCAGGGGTGGGGTCGGGATGTGAATATCCAGTGAGATTAGTTTATGGTCTGATCTTACCAGTGAGGGATACACTTCTGGTCTGGAGCATAGAGTCCCCATGTTGGTGATGATCAGGTCCAGTATGTTTTCCCCTCTTGTGGGAGTGGTAACAAGTTGTTCTATAGCATTTGAGTTTATAAATTCTAGGAACCTTTGGGCTAGGGTGTTGGAGCTAGAGTAATGCTCCCAGTCTATGTTTGGGTAGTTGAAGTCGCCCAATATAATGGTGTTTGGAGAGACCTTCATATTTTCCAGTGTTCTCAGGAAGGCCGATTGGGGTTCCTGGACTTGGGAGGGTGGTCTGTAGCAGGCTATAAACTGGAAGGCAGTTTTACCCAATGTTAGTTGCACATGGATAGCCTCTGATGCTTCGTGCTTTGCCACCAACCTGGAGGTGTGGGTATCTTTGATGAATATCGATACTCCCCCTCCTTTTGTGGTTTGGTCCAAGTTTTGGGGCCGAAAAGCATGGTATGAGGTATAACCTGGTAGTGCTGGGGTGCTCTCGGGAGCCCTGAACCAGGTTTCTGTTACTGCACATATATCGATGTTCTCCATGCTAAGGAGAGTTTCGAGTGTGTGCATCTTGAGGTTTAGACTTCTGGCGTTGAGTAGCATTACTCTTAGTTTCTTATCCCTTGTGATACCTATGGAGGTGGGTTTGTCTTTTGAGCCTTGCCTAAAAAAGGCACTATGGGGGTAGCAAGAGCCTTTGCCAATATCTGAAAGCCCAGAGGTGACAGGTGCAAGCTGTCCCTAGCGAAGCATCGTGGCTTGTCGAGCATATCATCCCAAGCTGACAGGCATTGTATCCCCTTTGAATGACACCAGTACTTAAGCCAATTGTTGAAATTGATCATCTTGTCTTCATATTGTGGCATCATTCTTGGTGAGGGTAAGATACTACTCAAGGTCAGGGTCATACCGGCCTGGGCTACATCCTCAGAGAGCTCCTTTATGTCTCTTTTCATGTAGTCCAGGGAGGTATGTCTCAGGTCATTCACACCAGCATGGACAATGACTGAGCCAGATTTGTACTTGCCTTGGAGTGACCTGAGTGCTTGTGTTATGTGGCGGATCCTAGCACCTGACAAGCTGCTCACCGTGACCCTCTCCTTGTTCAGCCTGGTGAGCGGGACGTCAGTGTGCCTGACGATAGAGTCACCTATTACAAGTGTATCAGGTGTGTTGTTTAGTCTTAAGGGCTGTGACTGTTCGGCACACTGGCTTTGTGAGATATGTGTTGCACGTGTTTTGTTTTGGGGTAGCGGTTGTTTGGGTGTCTGCTTTGGAGGTCTCTGCTGCTTAGGCAGATCTTTATTTAGAGCCTCCGAGTATGTTTTTGTGTGATTATGTGTTTGGTTTGCTGTCGTGGTAGGTCTATGTGAGACTGGAATTGTAGTGAGTGTGGTTTCCTTCTCCTCCTGACTGGTTATGCCAGTACTGAGTTGAGAGAGCTTAGCCTCCAGTTTGGCTATGTGGTTGCATCTCTCACATGTGTTGGAATTTGTTGGGAGGAGGAGAGGGTTGTCTGTGTACATGAGGCAGTTGTAATATTGCCTCAAGATTCAAATGAACGCCAAAAAACACTATCAAGACCAAACCATCCAGCAAAGCGAAATGTGAATCAAGACCAAACCATCCAGCAAAGCGAAATGTGATAATTTTACTAAAAGGCGTTAATGCTGCTATTTTTACTTTTGGATTCCAATAAACTTTGATATCTACGGAGCTGTGTCTTCACATTTCGCTTTGCTGGATGGATTGCCTCAAGATGTCCAGATTCACCAGCTGGACCGGAGAGGAGATTGACAACTGACCTTTGGACATGCTAGAATAATATTGGGAATTCCTTAATAATTGAAAACAAGGGCCAGTGGGGAGTGAGGGTGTAGTGCTTTTAATTTTTAGTGCTGACTTAGTTCTCTGAGTTGCATTTTGGACTTTCTTTAGCCCCAAGGGTTTTCTAAGTGTCTGGCACCAGTCATAGCCTTTTGCAGGACTCGGGGAATTCAAATATTTCCATTCTTAGACTAACTGTTAATACAGACACTTTCTAAACAGACCCTTCCACTTTAAATTTCACTTTGTTCCCTCCTCGAGTCAGGGATTTACAATCAGTTTTAAAAAGGCCACACTGGAATCCAGCCAGGACCTGTTTGTCTTGGCTTGCAAACTAGCCACCAGACCCATGCAAGCCTTTTTATCTTTAGACAAGGTACAGTCACTCTCCAGCTATTTCCAGTCTCTTCTACCCCCACAGACTTGCACTGCAAGAGTAATTCTCAGGACACTGTGATTCATAGCCACAACCATACCCATGATCCCTTTTGCCGGGCTCCATATTTGAAAGATTCAGTGGTACCTGAAATCCATCTTGTCACAGTATTCTCACCCTCTCGACACTCTGAGCCCCCTTCTTCCCTGCTTAAAAAAAGAAATTCAGTGATGGATATCACAGGTAAACCTCAAGCCAAACCTGCATTTCGAAGTGCTGATGTTGTAACAGGAGTTACACACAGATACTTCATATGTTGCATAGTAGGCATAAATGGGCTTCCCTGAGAGTACAGGGCCAATGGCCACAAAACACAGGGTCTGAGTATATCAACCTGAAGGGGATGTGGACACTAATTCATGCCCTGCAGATCTTCTCATAATCCTGGGCCCCTCAGAATTTTCATAGACAATGCTGCAGTCATGTGGTGCATAAACAGGGGGAATAAGTTCAGCTATATAGGCTAGCTCTTACAGCTTGCAAAAGAGAACACAAAAGCAGACCTGTCCCTCAAGGTTGTTTACATTCCTTCACAGGACAATGACCTCTAATATTTTCAAAGCAGATCAAGGGAAGACCCTCACAAATGCATGTTGAACAGGGAGGTCTGCCTAGACATAGTCCATAAATGGGATATCCTGCACATAAACTTATTTACCTCCATTCACAACAAACAGCTACTCTGCTTTTCTTCAGGGCTCCTTGTCTTCATGCATGAAGAACAGATGCCATGCCTTTGCTTGGAAAGAGAGGCTCCTTTATGCCTCCCCACCTGTTTCACTCCTTCCAAAGGTCTTGTTAAAGATCCAGAGAGACAAACAAGTGATCTTACTGGTGACTTCCTTTTGGGTAAGGCAGCATTGGTTCCCCCTTCTCTACCACTAAGGACTGACTTCTTCATCCCAGCCTATCATCTGTAAACCTAACACTATGGATGATAGGATTCTGATCCGTTTCAAACACCAGTTTTTTGAGAGTGTGCTGTAGTTCTTCAGGAGGAAAGGAAACCTACAACCAGGTAGTCTTATATATCTAAATGAAAAATATTTTCAGTTTGTTGCATTTATGCTCATAAACAGTATCCTGTACAAACAGGAGTTCCCACTATCCTGTCTTATTTGTGTGCACTATTAAAAGCTAGTCTGGCATACTCCAACTTTTCACGTTTGTTTAGATGTATAAGATGCATACCAAATGGAGTGTTGGACTTTATAGTGGGTCTGATCAATGTTGAGTATAGGGGCCAATAGCATCTTTGGAGATGGACAAAACACCTATGGGCACAAGTAGAAAGATTTCCTGACAAAATTAGCCCATGGTGATCAAGGAATAACTACATTTTTGGGGTCAAGTTTAATGAACTTCTTAATATCACCCAGGCTGTGGCTGCAAATGGTCCACTGAGATCAGTGCACTACCCCGGTAAACAAATATTTATAGACTAGGAACCTGTCAGTCCAAGTGCCCAGGTCTCTGACTACTTTTTCATTTTATAAGTGTGTGTTATCTATGTCTTAGGTTTTGAGTGACCTCTGTTTTCTGAAAGAGTACCAAACTTTCTAGCATTCGCTTTGTCATTTTCTGTACACAAGGTATTAACTAATGCATGGTCTTTCTGAAGGGGTTTTTAATAACCCAGTTTAAAGTGTTCTGCAGATTTGGGTTAGCCAGTGGCTGTGGTTGTCATTTTTGAATTCAAAGAACTAGATGCCAAACAGGATAGGGCCCAGCACAAACATCTGGGGGCCACCTGTGATTACCTTAGCACTATTTGAGGAGGCACCTTCCACATGAAATATGTGGGTTCTGTCTTTAAGCCAATTGGCAGTCTTACTTTATAAGGGTCTATGCTTAAAGATGATGGTTTTGTTAGAATTATAGCATGAGGTATAGTATTGAATGGTTTGACCAGGTCAAGATAAGCTGCATGAATAGCATGACCACTGTTGACAGCTTGTGTAGCCCTCTCAAAGAAATAAAGTTTAACATGTATGAGCTCCCCTTGGCAAAACCATATTTTTTGTTGTCAAGCTTAATGAGCTTCTTAATATCATAATTGATTAGACTGATTATGCTGTGTTCCGTAGCTTTACAAATTGGCCTTACAAGACTGACTGGATTTGTAATTACAAGGTTTTGTGGCAGGACCACCAACGTGGAGGGACATCACCACTGCAGTGTGGCAAGATCCAGGTACATATGTCTGTGGCTAGCCTTAGGTTGAACAGTTTAAGGAAAGATTAGGTGAGAGCTATTTTGACTCTGTTTAATAAGCACCCCCACACACACTAAAAGAAGTTTTAAGAAGAGCAGTTTTATAGATTTGCTCTTCTTGGGGTTTTTGGTCCTTCTTTTTTGGCTTTTCGGCAGTCTGCATTTTGAGTGCTGACATTTCAGTGGGGAGCCTTTAAAAACGTGTTTTTTAGCAATGATGGGTGAGAGTAAAGGAATCTAGGGTGAGTAGTGTTGGAATAGGTGTTTTGCAGGTGAAGTTTGCCAAGAACGTTTTGGCTAGTATATTTGGAAAGTCATTTGCGTTGGGCTGGGAGAAGTCCCGTTAAAGAGAAGTTCAGAACAACATTGAGAGTTACTCCTTCATTTTCTAGCATACCTAAAACAAAATTTATGAGTTATCTTTACTTCAGAAACATTCATCATTTCCTTTACTAGTCCTTAGAATTCTGTACATTTTCTTTGTATTTTTATACCATCTTCATTCTGACTAGTTTTCACCTTACTTACTGTACAATTTAATTATTTTTGTGTCTTGTTATAAAGTTTGCTTATGTTTGTTGACCACTAGAAGAGGTAGTATTTAAATAGTCTATTGTATTTTCTGTAGTTGGGACCACTACATCTGTGCATTTGTCTAAGTAGGTAGTGTAGTTGGCTGCTGTGTTGGTGTCAGTAGTATTCATGTCATGGGTAAATTTAAAAGTTCACTTTCTTGAAATCATTAAATACCAAAACATTGGCTTACAAGATTGTAGTTTTTAGAGCAAATGTCATGAGTTTTTTGACAACTTAATTGGAGAAAGAGAAAGTATGGAAGTGAAGCTGATCGAGGCAATATTGGTGAGGACCAGATCCAGAATATTTTGGATTCTAGTGAGTTCACTAACCATTTGGTCCAGGGAATTCCTATTTATCAAATCCAGAAATCTCTGGGCATACCTTATTACAGGTATATGTGCACTGGTCTGTGGCTAGGTAGTTGAAGTTACCTGGGATTTTGGAGTCATTGCCTATAAGAATTTTTTGTAAAACTTCCAGGAGTTAACATGAACACCTGGAGATACAGATGAGGTTTTGTAGTATGCTGTAAGCTGGTAGCTTGATATGTCCATGATAAACTGAGGTGCTAGGAATTTTGTTTGTCTCTGGGTATCAGTCTGGATAAAATATGGCCCTTAGCAAGTATTGGAACACCACTGCAGTTTCCACCAGGCTTGAAGGCATGGTAAGATTAAGACCCTGGTATGGATGAAGTGCCTTTTTTTCCCACATTAAACCAAGTCTGTGTAACTGTACATGCAAGGACATGTTCCAGATGCAGGAGCACCTCAAGATTTGGCAGGTTATTGTTAAGACTCCTGGTCTGACACCTTAATGTTGTCCATTTTACAGTTCGAAGTATTTGCTAAGTTGGGATGTTCATTAGATGGACTCTCATTAAAAAATGTACAGTGGGGCAGCAACAACTTTTGTCAGTATGCAGAAACCTTTGAACACACACATCTGTATCACAGGCAGATCTCCTCCAGACACACACAGCCCCTCTGCACAGCCCATCTATTGGATACCCCTCCAAACACACACACATGCAGTCATTGTGATTGTCTCACTCTACTCTTCCCTCATTAGGCCAATCATTGCGTACAATGCCCCATTTGGCATGTACCTCACTAAACACCTGCAACAACTGGAGAGGCCACAAAAGTACCTCACAAAGAGGATCCTAGGCCTTAAACATTTTCCTATATGAACAGAATAAAAAAATCCAACTATTCTCTGTCTCATATCCCCTACTTAGAGGTGATCTCTGCTTGACTTACAAAGCCATGTCTGAACAGCTCTGTTAGAAATGCTATATCTAAAGATATCCCAATCCCTCCATACAACATGTTCCAGAGACCTGAACCTTATTACTACAATCACAGAACATGCTGGAGGGACAGGTTCATAAGCCAGAGACTGCCCATGGTATGGAATCGACTTCCCATACATGTCAAGCAGAGGGGCCTATATTACATCGAACACTTAAAACAGCAAATGATGTTTAATTGACCCTATTTCAATGAAAGCTGAAAATGTCGACACCTCAGAACAGCGATTTCTTTCCCAAAAAAAAAAAAAAAACAGTAAGCAGTTCCAAACACATACACACTTACCTTAACCCTAATTCTAACCCCCTCCCAAAAAAAGTAAACAGCTGTAAACACATATGCACTTAACTCAACTGTACATCTAACACACAAAAAAAAGTAAATGGTTTAAAACATATATACACTTACCTTAACCCACACCCTAACCCTAATGTCAGTAACTGTTGCACATTTACATTTGGGAGCTATACCGGATAAAGGAATTTCTGAGACCACACTACAGTGCAGAACATGGCAAAGTAACAAAGTGGCCAAGCGACTTCTTTCCCAAGGAAAGAATTCGCTGAACAGCCGCTTTACTGTTTTGCCTGTTCACTGTTTAGGTTTTGATGAAAACGCATTCGACAAAATACATTTTCGTCGTTATATTAGGAACCCAAGCAAAGCACCTCACTGGCCCTCTTCAAGAGAAATCTTGATGAGTGGATGGGAAATAGAAAATTCACCCCAGGGATCACTCCAGTGGATTTACTCAACAGAGGCAATGGGAACTAAGGTCGGGTGGCATGATGGCAGGGTAATCCTATGGGCTAGGCTTGTAAAGGCTCAAGGGCCATTAGCCTAGTACACACCTATGAACCTTTGAACCTATGAGAGATGCAGGCCACCCTTTGCAAAACAGTTGGGGATGGTTTATCATCTTGTCCCAGACTGATGCATACTGGATCTCTCTGGAATAACACCAATTGCAAAACCAAGTGATTAAAGCCAGTTATCGCCTCTTTACACCTAGGCATCATTTTTGGTAATGGACGTTTTACACTCAGGACCAGTGTTTTACCTGCATCCATCACTTGCCTAGAGTGACATGTCTCCAGGGCTTTGCTCCCCAGGTAATTAACTCCCACATAAACAACCACTATATCGCAGTTATGCTTGTCTTGGGAAGGGGTCCAAAGGACCTTTGTATAATGTCTCTGAACCTGGCCCAGAGAGACAATAGACTATAACCCTATCCTCATCCAGTCTGATAAGTGGGAAACCAGTATGTCTAACAGTTGAATCACCAATTACTAATGCATTCCTATCAGAAGATAGTTTAGCATTATTTAAATGAGATAATTTGTGCTGTTGGTGGCTTGTAGGTGTGCATGAAGTAGGTGATTTGAGGAAAGTCTGCCAAGGCCTGATTTTCTTCTGGTGTCAGCATGTAATATTTCATTGTTTTCTCTTTGAAAATGTGATGGAAATTGAGAATACAGTGTGCTTTTGTGATGCTTATGTATATTAATTTTTGAGAGGGATGCCTTCAAATTAACTAAGTATTTACACCTCTCACTGACAGAGCTTTCTTTGTCAATTATGAGTTCATTATCGGTGAGCATGAGACTATTGCTACACTGTCTTAGGATGACAAGTGATAGGAGACTTATGATGGAAGAGGAACAAGTTTGCTGACCCTCCACAGTGGCACAGCATGAAGCATCAGAGACTATCCATGTGCAACTAACAGTGGGTAAAACTGCCTTCCAGTTTATAGCCTGCTACAGACCACCCTCCCAAACCCAGGAACCCCACTCGGCCTTCCTGAGAACACTGGAAAATATGAAGGCCTCTCCAAACACCATTATATTGGGTGTCTTCAACTACCCAAACATAGACTGGGGGCATTACTCTAGCTCCAACATCCTAGCCCAAAGGTTCCTAGAATTTATAAACTCAAATGCTATGGAACAACTTGTTACCACTCCCACAAGAGGGGAAAACATACTGAACCTGATCATCACCAACATGGGGACTCTATGCTCCAGACCAGAAGTGTATCCCTCACTGGTAAGATCAAACCATAAATTAATCTCACTGGATATTCACATCCCGACTCCACCCCCTGCCCTGAAAACCACAGTGAAAAACTTCTCTAAAGCAAATTTCACACTCCTCAAAACTGAGGTGGAATCCTTCAAAGCCCCCAGACCTGTGAAAAATACGGCCCAGACCGCAGAATCCTTTATAAATGCATTCTGTGAACACCTTCAGGAATGCATGGATCATGCAATCCCAAATAAAACCAAGACCCAATCCTCCAAAGGCAGACGTTCTGTCTGGTGGACCGCAGCCATAAACAAACCATACAATAGAAGGAGGAAGCTACTACATGATAGAGCAAAATCCCAAAAAGGGAAGGCATCTCTGATCAGTATTAGCAAAAAACTACGGGCACTCATAAAATTGTCTAAGGCCAGCTTTGAGAGAAAAATTGCACAGGACACTACGGATAATCACAAGGCTTTCTTTAGTTATGTTAGGAACCTGGCTGGGAATTCCCAGATATGCTCAGAATTATTCCAAAATGACAAAAAATACACCGAACCAACAGACATTTCCAGCATCCTAGCTGACAGTTTCAGCGCAAACTTCTCCCCCCCCCCTTCCCACCAAAATGGCAAATATGTATCCCAGCAGAGTGCTGCCCCCCTGACATCTCAGATGCTCAGGTGTAAGAGCTGCCCTCTCCAAAGCAAAAAACACAGCATCAATGGGACCAGACGGTGTCCCGGGCTGCGTCCTACATGAACTCCAAGAAGAGCTAAACCCAAACATAAAACTACTGTTCAATCTCAGCCTTACTACAGGATATGTACCCAAAGAGTAGCGTACAGCAACAGTGGTCCCTCTCCACAAAGTTGGTGCCTCAACGGATCCTGGAAACTATCACCCCATAAGCCTGACTAGCTTGGTCTGCAAAGCTATGGAAAGGATCATCATGGACCTCATAAATAAAGATATTGGGGACCTACAGACACTGGATCCTACCCAGTTTGGCTTTGTTAAGGGCAGATCCTGCCTCTTAAACCTGGTTGATTTCTTTGAAACAGTCACCAAGGCCATTGACGAGGGGAAGGTGGTCCACACAGCCTACCTGGACCTCGCAAAAGCCTTCGATACAATACTCCACTCGGGCATTATAGATAAGCTCACCAGCTTAAATATAAACCCCTATGTCACTAGATGGGTTGCAAACTGGCTCAAGGACAGAACCCACATGGTTAGAATTGCTGGAGTCATGTCAGACTCCAAACCAGTTACAAGTGGCATCCCACAAGGCTCAGTCCTGGGACCTCTCTTGTTTGGTATATATTTCTCGGAGGTACAGGCCAACACGGAAGGACTGTGGCTGAAGTTCGCAGATGACTGCAAACTGGGCGCCATAATCGACTCTCCAGCCGACACAAGCATCCTCCAAAAGGGCCTCATAGAAACAGACAACTGGTGCCAGAGCCATGGCCTCAAGCTAAACGCCAAAAAGTGTATAGTTATCCTCTTTGGCAAAAACAAAGTGCCCACAAATTACCACATAGGTGGTAATCCATTAAGTACAGAAGAAGTAATTAGGGACCTGGGGACCCAAGTTGATAGCAATCACTACGTGGCCAAAGTGGTTAGAAAAACATTTTATATAGCCCACCTAATCATGAAGGGATTCACATCTAGATCAGGGGAGGTCATTGTGCCTCTTTACTCATCCCTCATCAGGCCCATAATTGAGTACAATGCCCCTTTCGGGATGTACCTTACCAGACACCTGCAGCAACTGGAAAGACCCCAAAAATACCTCACCAAGAGGATCACAGGGCTCAAACAGATGCCATATGCTGTGCGGTTAAAGAAACTCCAGCTCTACTCAGTGGCATACCGCCTGCTCAGCGGCGATCTGTGCCTGACGTATAAAGCCATGTCCAACCCGGAATTAATGGACATGCTGCACCTCAGAAAATCCAAATTCCATCAAGCTACGCGCTCGAGAGACTTGAACCTCAGCACTGAAATAAATAGGACATGCTGGAGGGACAAATTCATAACCCAGAGGCTCCCTTCACTCTGGAATAAAATCCCAGTCCAGGTTAGGCAGAGTCCCTCATTGACTCTCTTCAAGAGGAATCTTGATGAGTGGATGGGAGATCGTAGGTTTACCCCGGGTATCACTTCTGTGTCACTGTTAGACAGAGGCACAGTATACTAACCTCGAAAAAGGGCATAGCAAAATTAATTTAAAATGGGTGGCGAAAGCCAAACACACTCTGGCTAGGCTTATAAATGCCCTAGAGCAGATAGCCTAGTACAAACCTATGAACCATATTATCTAGTGCTGTGTGTGTTATCTAAGTAGTGTCAACAGAGTGACATGCGGCTTACTAATGATCCCATCACAGCTGGAGGCAAATCAAAACAGCCAAACGTATATTATGCAAAAGCAAATGCTTTCCTGGTCACAGTCAAGCAACTGATAAACCAGAGAAACAATAATGGTTTGGGAGAGCTATTTTAATGGAAAAATTAAGATCCAGTCATTACCTGCTATTCAGCAACAGCTGTGATGGTACTGCAATATAGGTTTTACTTTCCTTTTGTAGAGCTCAAAGAAAATCATCAGTGTAGGCTTAAACTGTCGCCAAACCAGAGCACTTATATGCAGCTTCAGAGTAGGCCAGCTACAGCGGGCAGCAACTTCATGCTGAGTCATGCAGTAAATAGCAAATAAATAAAACAAAAGAAACAAGTGGACTAACTGTCATACAATTTGGAATAACCAATGGTGCTCAAACATGTAGAAAATGGAAGCAATTAACCTTCTCTCACAAGAGTTGCTAATACAATTTCCAAGATGCTGCTGAATACCTGGCCCAAACAAACTGTTTTAGTTAAAGAAAAATCCACTCCTGTGTGCCATTCACAAATACAAGCTAGTGTTAACTCTTTAATCATCTAAGGTGCTGTTGTCCTCTAACATTTCTTCTAAAGGTAGAGAGGTAATTGCCAAAGAAAGTAAGGTAGAGTTTGAGAGAAATTAAAGTATGCAGAATACAGGTTATGTTGTTTGTCTTTCGGCTTTTCCCTGTTAGGGGTCGCCACAGCAGAACTCCCATCCGCTAATGATTGGCAGTTAGTTTTTATGGTGTTGAGTTGCCAGCCCGACGCCCACTTGACCGCGGGGGGGTGGGTCATGCAGACTCCACACACAAGGCACTCCCAACACAAGTTTGAATCGAACAGGAGAACCTCTTGCTTTGAGGCAACAATGCTACCGCTGCACCATCGCGGAAGTAGCATGCAGAATACAGGTCATAGTGTATGAAAATGAAGAACCAGTCTGTTCAAGGCAGGCAAGGTTCTGGAGCAAAAAGTAGTCAGCTAAAGTAAACATCTAAGGTGGTGGTAGTGTATTGTAGGTCTTTTGGCTGATTAACTAAACTTCTTAGTGAAATGATCTGTTAGTGCAGTTGAGAGTACCTCCTGATTCAGGAGCACAGAAGGTTGGTTTGTTTCCATGAGATGTAATGATATGTGGATTCTTAAATGCATATTGAATATGACTGGTAACTGAAGCATTTGAATCATGTTAATATGTACTAAGCATTCTTTAGCATGTTTCTAAGGAGCCCAAGAATTTTAACATCCAGGTATCCAATAAAAGGGTAGTGTTCTTGTGACTTCTCATTACTTTGTGGAGGAATAAAGATCTCCTAAAAGGTTTAGGTTAAGTGAAATGGTATTGGTGGAGAAAAGTCAAAATAGTGTCTAGTTTTATGTGTAGTCCTACTATGACTTCAGAAGTTAGTCCACTAGGACCACTTGCTAAAATTGGTGCATATCACAAACAAGGATGAAAGAGTGTACAGAGATGAGGTGGCATCTCTGATCATTTGGTACGAAGGGAACAACCTTGACCTGAATTTAAGCAAGACCAAAGAGATTATCATTGACTTCAAGAAAAGAACAAACCACCCAGTGCTCAGGATCAATGATGAGAGTGTGGAGAGGGTTAAGAGTACACAATTCCTAGGTGTACACATATCAGAGGATCTCACGTGGTTGGGAAACACCAGCCAACTTGTCAAGAAAGCACACCAATGCCTCCACTTTTTAAGAAGGCTGAAAAAAGCTAAGCTTCTCTTCATCTTCTATAGAGGTGCAATAGAGAGCATCCTCACCTGCAACTTCACAGTGTGGTTTGGAAGCTGCACAGTTACAGAAAGGAAGGCGCTACAAAGAGTGGCGAGGATTGCAGAGAAGTTAACAGGTTTCAGTCTTCCATCAATACAACATTGTTATTCTGCAAGAAGCATCCAAAAGGCCACCAAAATAATACAAGACAACATGCATCCTGCGCATGGACTGTTTAAGCATCTGGCATCGGGCAGGAGATATCGCAGCATCCACTGCAGGACTACAAGATTCAGTAACAGTTTCTACTCTACAGTGATTAGACTTCTCAACTCAGGTACTAGTCCCAAGGGTCTGGACACACAATAAGTCCGTTTTTATTTATTTGTGCAATATACACTTACATATATTCCAAATAAGTGCAATATTTATTTATTATAGCCATAGTATTATTTAACTCACTCAAGTGCAATATTAGACAAATAACGTAGGCATTTCAATCTGTAGTTTGTTTTGTTTTACTTTAAATAGGGTAGTTAATTTAACTTAGGGGAGGGTATTCTTTTTGTATATGAGTGTTGGTGAATGTCTCTGCTTTTTCTTGCATGTATTGGGAGTAGTGTTGTATTTGTTAGTTATGTTTATTCGTCTACTTGTATATGTTGTTTCACTTTCCTTTTTAATCTCAAAAATTGAGCTGATGCATGAAATTTTGTTTAGGCTACACATGTGTAATTATAAATGACAACAAAGTTTACTTTGACTTTTATATAAAGTTATTTTTGACAAGGATTTTAACCTCTTCACCAGCCCATTTCTTAACCATATTCAGATATTTCTATTATGTTAAGAGTATGATTTTGAGATCCAGGCCTTAAACTCGTCCAGATTTATTATTTGTGGATTCACTGCCAAGGTTCAGCTAACTTTGCTTTTACTTGTAGTTCTTATTGTGTGTGTGTGTGTGTGTGTGTGTGTGTGTGTGTGTGTGTGTGTGTGTGTGTGTGTGGTTGAGTGATGAGTTAAAACTAGGGAAGGTATGTGTGTCACCACAATGAAGAGTAAAGACAATATTGTATGTTTATCATGTTTATCTGTAAGCAATCTTTTTTGAGTTTGATCACCAGCTACTAGTTACTGGTTGCATTTCCTGCTGAAGTAGGTGAATCAAATAGTAAGGATTAGCAAGAAATAAATAGCTTCTTCTGGGAGTTGGAGGAGTTAAGAAGATGAGCAAAGACTAGTCTGGCCTTAAAGTGAAGTAATAAGTCTGACCTAGCATGTTATTTCATATTGTTTTAATAAAGACACTGGGAGCTCCTATGCAGGGAGATGGTGCTGCAGCTTCTGATATATAAAGAACTTTGGTCAGAATCTGAGAAAATATGTAACATGCCTTTATTGACATGTAGTCCACACCTCTCAGCTGTCTAGAATTTTGCCTGGCATCTTTGGTCTGTTTCTAATAACATTTGTGGTTTTCTGGAAAATCACTGAGGACTGACATCACTAAATAATGGCATTAATGACATTTGAGTTTCAGACTTCATATCCTTTAGAAAATGCATGCTAACATAAATCCTGTTATTCTAGCAACTTTCTAAGTTCATAAGAGCAATATTTAAAATCTGTCCCTATTTTTTGACTTTTGTCACTCCATTAGTTTAGGTTTTGCCCAGATTTCTTGTGCTAAGAGTTTGAGGTAAGATGTAATCCTAAAAAATAACATTGTCAGAAGCATGAGTAGGCGAAGGAGCTGGCTCAAAGTAAGATTATTAGGGATGACTGCGTAAGGTTACATTACTGTATTGACTGTTCTGAGTAGGAATCTAATTAGGATAAGTGAGAATATGGATAAAGAAAAACACTTGTGAGCATAAAGAAAGGGAGGAACCTTATAATCTAATAATGTGGGCATTTAAAATTAATTCATGTTAGGACCTGGGGATAAGATGGAATTAGGGGCCCAGCAACAGCTCAGCATCAAAACAAACGGCAGAGATAGCACAATATCCAAAGATCTTAGGTAAGTACTATTGCAGGTACAGCTATACTAACTCAGATGGGAACCTGTCAGCTATTTGAGCATTCTTTCAAGTGTCTGCTACAAAATAACGTAACTGAAATCCACTTTTCAGCACCAGTGGTGTTTGACATTTACTCCGGTGTTGTGTTGCCATATAACTGATATATAGTTAAGTATGGAGCTTGCCCCCCCCCCCAAAAAAAAAAACAGTTTGAGGTTTGTGGAAGGTGTCTTTCAACAAGTTCTTTTTGAGACTTTGGCACTTTTTTGCAATATGTTGGGCCACTGCAAACAACTTCAGGCCCTTCCTGTTCTTGCAGTCTTAATCTCCACAAGTCCCAATCCTGGCACCTCCCTGATGTGACCCACACCAGGATTATCTCCCTTCTGGGATAGCACCAGTGCATGGAATTCTCCTGCTTCATGACAGTCTAATAGGGCAATAGATGTGCAAGCACGTTGAGCGACATGAGACAAGAAGGAACCTCCATACTGTGACTTAAAATGTTTTGTTTTTTTTTTTTTTTTTTGTAAACCTGAGTCCCACCTTTTGTGCTAATGACATCACTAGGTTAGGCTAGCAATTTGGAGTAGATTGAGAATGCATCTTTCAGTGACCCATTGGGTAGCCACACCTATTCTGTCCTCCTGGCTCCTCCAGCCAGACATCATTCATCTGAGTGCCAGGCACTACCTGAGCCATAAAGAGAGATGTCAGTCACAGTCCTGCCCCTAGGACAGGCATTCCCATCTTCCCTGTCCCCACTGCCAGAAGCCTGAGCCACTAATCAAACACTGATCATATGGGTCATAGAGTTTTTTATCCCTCTGTGTCAGTGTCTTGGCTAGGGCCTCAGCACATGGTAAAAAAGTTCCTTCAGTGGATCAATGTGATTCCAACCAGATATGCGGAAATAAAACTACTGAAAGTATTTATAAATTGCCCACTATTAAATCACCCTTAGTTGGTAACTGTTTACTGGTTAAAGTGCTGCTATGAGTGCAAACCTCTCACTTCTGTTCATTTTGCTCCTGTAGACACTGAGTTCGGTTTGTACAGCATGTGTTTAGATACAGAGGAGAGTTCATTTATGTTAGCAACCACTTGCTTCACCATCACACTGATTAAGAACCACTGCCCGTCTAGTTCTGCAGATTAGCAGCAAGTCTTAATTCTTCTGACATTGTGTGTGTGTGTGTGTGTGTGTGTGTGTGTGTGTGTGTGTGTGTGTGTGTGTGTATATATATATATATATATATATATATATATATATATATATATATCGCTTCACTTCAGAATTTCGAATTACTGAAAACTCGAACTTCATATGGTCGAGACCATATGATCGAATTTTCAAAAATTCGAAATTCCAAAATGAAGTAAAAAAAAAAAATACCCAAACACATTGTTTCTGCAGGGGGGCAAGCCCCCCTGCACCCCCCACACCCCCTACTTAATATATCAACTCAGAGATCACGCTACAGTGGGGAAAAGGGAAATCTCCTGTTCTGTGCTTCTGATTTCCAATTTCCTTACTATAGTGCGATCATGGAGATGGCATATTTAAGTAGAGAGGGTGCAGGGGGGCTTGACCCCTTGCAGAAACTATGTGTTTGGGTATTTTTTTTTTTTTTTTTTTTTAATTTCACTTCAGAATTTCGAGTTTCTGAAAACTCGATCATATGGTCTCAACCATATGAAGTTCGAGTTTTCAGTAATTTGAGATTCTGAAGTGGAACCATTTTATATATATATATATATATATATATATATATATATATATATATATATATATATATATATATATAAATGAGTCTACTTCATAACATTGAAATTTCATAATGATTAATTTTATAACATTGAGACCAAAACATCCAAATCCCAAAATGTTGAAAACTCAGAACATTGAAAGTGTGCTTCATAACACTGCAAACTACAGTGCATATATAAATAACATCCTCTCCACCTATAACAACACCTAACTACAAACACACATTCTACTATGTTTCTGTAGGGGAGAAGCCCCTGCACCCCATGTGGGTTCTGCTCACTTCATAAATTAAATATACCAACTCCAAGATCGTGCTGCAGTGGAAAAAGGTTAGGTGGAAATTAACTTTTTTCCACTGTAGTGTGATCTTGGTGTTGGTATATTTAATTTACAGGGGGGGGGTTGGGAGGCAGAGGCCCCCACGTGGGGATTGCAGGGAGGTTTGCCCCCCTACAGAAACATAATAGATAGTGTGTTTGTTAGGTGGTGTATGTGGAGGGAATCTTATTTACTTGTGCAAAGTAGTTTTCAGTGTTATGAAGCACACTTTCAGTGTTTTGAGTTTTCAGTGTTTTGGGTTTTGTGTTTTGAAATTTCGATGTTATGGTCTCAATGTTATGAAATTCAACGTTATGAAATTTCAATGTTATGAAGTAGACCCATATATACATATATACACATATATATATATATATATATATATATATATATATATATATATATATATATATATATATATATATATATATATATATATATGTATCATATATATATAGATATATATATATATATATATATATATATATATAGATATATATATATAGATATATATATATATATATATATATATATAGATATATAGATATATATATATATAGATAGATAGATATATAAAAATCAGATGTGGCAGAATCCATGCTTCTTTCCATTGTTATGCCTTTGACTTCCACAAAGCGCAACATATTCAAATATTTATTATGTGTTATCAGATTGCATAATCTGAAAATGCAAGTAACTAAAAACATCTGTTTGTTAGACCATAATAACAAGTAATTGTAGTAGAGGAACTTTAAAACCTCAATTCCAACTTTTAAAAAGATCAGTAGAGGCATGTATATGGAGCCCATAGACTTTGTAGTTTTCATTTTTAGCTTAAACGTAAGTGCTTTACTTAGGGATACAGATGACCAGGCACAGCTAGCATACATGAATTCGTATGTTTTTAGTATTGTAGTAAGGTTCATATATATGATCCGCAGTAGTGGTGCTGCGGTAGCGTTGTCACCTCACAGCAAGACGTTGTCCCATTCGATTCTCAGCTAGAGCATCTTCTGTGTGAAGGCATGCGTGAATGAGCGTGCCTTCGTTGAAGGTTGTGCGTCAGGGCTGGTAACTCGGCAAGTAAAAATCTACTACCAAACATTAGCGAATCGGAGTTCCGCTGTGGCGACCCCTAACTGGGATAAGTGGAAAGACACAACAACAGTAAGGTTCACATACAGTGCCTTTTGACATACTTCACAGATGTATATGGTAGTTACTAGTTTTTTTTTTTTTACAATTGCTAACCAGTCTCACAACTCAAAAACATATATTATTCTTTTTCATATCAACACAGTATTTCTGCAGTTCTGTCATGACACAGTCATGTAGTTTCAAGACAAGCAGGTGATGGTCACTAGGAATTAAAGCAAGACAAAATGTCTTTAGTTCAACTTAAGAAGAAAGCACTGCTGGTTCATCAGATAGCATTTTGTCAGTTGTTTCTGCAACAGAGTGGGCCAACTCATGCCTTTGACATCAAGGGTGAGACAACAGAAATGCACTGTGACTTGAACTCTTCAGTACCTCTTGGGCCTCTAGAAAAACACCAAGTTCACTGTTTTATCCACCTGTCTGCATGAGTCTACTTTAGTGGATGATCCAATGCCATTAGTTGCAAAACTATTGTTTTTTCCACTGCTTTGTGGGTGTTGCTTTACTGCATCTGAGGATGTCATGTTCTCTAATAGCAGATAATGCACTGCCACACTTAAATCTTCATTTTAGGATCTCTTAGATGCAATGCAAGTGAAAACCTATTTTACACAAATCTTCTCAAACTGTATCAGTGCTAAATATCCTTCGGGCTTTGAGATGCAAGTCCTTCAGGCTCCAGTGAGAGAACTGAGCCAAGGTTTGGTATTGAGCAAATATAATGTGCACACTCACATCTACGTAGCAGAGAGAAATGTGGGTCTAGCAGTAGGTCATTGACAATGCCTGGCATCACCCTCACAGCTATTCTCATCTCAGCAAAGGTGAAAGTGCTTGTTCAGTCTCTTAGCTGATATTTCTGTCCCCTACTGATGATGTAGATAAGGGTGGCAGACTTCGTGAAAGTCTTCTGAGAATGGGGTACAGTAGAGGTAATCCAGCTCATCACAGTAGACAGTACTGTGCTTCCACATCTTCTCCTTGGTACAGCACAGCATAGGCAAGCTGCATCTTACCTTCCTCATAGGCCTGACGGAACATGTCCTAACCAATAATGTCTTTTTCTACCAGGATACATGCTATTCGCAAACTAAGGGCACAGCCATGGGGGCATCTTTTGCCCCCATCTATGCTGACTTATTTATGGCCTTTATTGAGGAACAAATTATCTATGACAACAGCCATAACCTGTTCCTGGATTAAATTGACATTTGAAGACGCTATTTGGATGATTGCTGGATGGTGTGGAGGACCGATGTGGATTACTTGATGGAGTTTATATCTTATTTGAATGAGAACAAATGGGGCCTGCATTTTAGTCAGTTATCATGCAGATACTATTACTTTTCTTGATGTTCACATCAATAGATTATCAGATAACACCTTAAGTACGCAGATTTTCAGAAAGTATCCACAATTTAATACTGTCCTCCATGCATCCAGCTTTCATCCTCCTCATATAGCCAAAAATATCCCTAAATCCCAATATATTAGAATGAGGTGGATTTGTTCTCATGAATCTACTTTTCAAGAACATAGACAGGATTTGACATACAGATTCAAATCTAGGGGATATCATATGGGACATGTTCTTCAGGCCAGCAACTGGGCAAACACACTGAAGAGGGATGATTTATTGATATACAAAACACATGTAGAACGGAACCCACAACCTATCATATTTATTACCACATATGCAAGGAATTCAGATGCACTTATGAATAGTATACACAGACATTGGCATATACTGCAGTGTGATCATTATCTATCTAATATGTTACCAGATAGGTGTTTGTTTTCCTTTCGCAAATGTAAAAATTTGGCATCTTTTTTCAGTCATTACAAACATTCTTATGTTAGAGGTTAGTCTCAGGAGATACAAACTACCTTTACAGGTGAAACACTTATTGGATGTTTTCCATTTGGTCACTGTATACATTGTGACAAAATATCCAAGTCCAAACAGTTCACGAGTAAAAATTGTGGTATTGTGTATAATATCAAATTTTTTGCCAATTGCAGTAGCAACTGGCTAATATACTTAGCCACATGCACTTGTAGATCTTTTTATATTGGCCAAACACCCCGTCCGTTTAGGTTGAGAATTTCAGAACATATAAGTAATATTAAAAAAAAAATCCAGTAATGCATTATATAAGCATTGTATGGCAGATAAATCAGCCAAGTTTACATTTCTGATTACTGATTTAGTTAAGGGGAATAAATTAAACAAAACAGGTTGACATTCCATTTTAGATTCTAAAGAGATAAAATGGATTGTTAAGCAAGGTGGATTATTTCCACCTGGATTGAATGAGCAATTCTAAACAACCAATGGGGGTTTGTGTTTAATTGACATGCAGATATTATAAAACAGTATTGATTTGATTTTATTTTCACACTGATGAAGACTGTGTCTTTTACCAGCCGAAACCGGTCTGGGTATTTGTTTTTGATGCTGCACTAATTATTAAATCAGTTCAGGTTCACAGTTTGCTGGCACATTGTGTTTTTTGTGAAGCTGCATCTTACACTTTTCTTCTTATGTTGTGAAAGAGATTGTGTATATTTCCAACCTTTTCTTACTTGGTCACCATGTTCTGAGAAAAAAGACTGAACTCTGTCACCCATTGGTGAATTAGAAGGGTCAGAGAAGTACTCCTTGTTTGTGGCAGCCACCAGCTCCACCTTTAGGCCTGCCTGCATATTTAGAAACCACAGTATTTATGCTTATGAAACATCCAGATGATACTTCAAACATCATTGAAGCTACTAGAAACCCTTAGGTTCTCCATGATAATATAGTTTAGTACAGTCCCCCCACTCTGGTTATGAGCTCATCTATTTCATGTACCTGTTTGACATAGGTCTTATCCTTTTCTGTGATCAGACTATATGTATCTGCAGTTTCAGTGGATGACACTTTGAATAGGATGAAGCTGTGTCTCAGTACAGACTTTTGCAACTCAGTTCCTTAAGGGGAGTCTGCATGTTTTGCCATCTTTAAAGTACAGTCCTCCTTCTCTGAAGGGCCCTTTTCTCCTGAGGGAAATTCATTCTATGATTGATATGCTTAGTATCCGCAATTTAAATTTTCTACTTTGGCAGATATCAAGTTCCTGTTTTGAAAGCCACCATTTTTGGGTCATTACCTCTTTCCACCAACTGTTGGAGTTACAGGCCTAGACTTGTAGGGAACTTTATTTAGTCATTCATGAGGACTGGAGATTCCTTTGACTCAAGCCACATTTCCTCCCAAAAGTGATCTTTGATTGGTCATTGAATCAGTCCTGTTACTTTCTTCATCCTGGGACAAAATTCATGAGAGAGAGAGAGAGAGAGAGAGAATGAGAAGTTTCTACCTTTAATGAACAGCATCAGCACAGGTTTTACCTGAGGATGAAGCATGAGTTCTGGAGGATGGACCATTTTGTCATGTATTTGTTTCAGTTAAGTGTGGGTTATTTGTGGCTGAGCAAATCCTAGCCATATAACCTGCTGACTTCACTTTTTGTGGCCTCTTGTATCTAACAATGTGATCAGTCAGAGGTCAGTCCAATAGGGTTGTGGCTGCTTGGAGTGCCTGTTTCATGAATTTGTTCATTGAGGACTTCTGTGCCACAGCCACTTGAATAGCTCATGGCTTTGTCAGGCAGTACTACTTGTACCAGGAAACGAGAAGTAAGGAGTACTTTGGCACATTAATACTTCCGGATTCAGCCTTCTGAGCCTTCCTGCCCCCCTGCGCGCTTTTGACCATTCTGTCTCTTTGCCAACCTGGTAGATGTTTTCCAACTAAGTGGGAATCTTCCCACTCTTTACCCCATTATAGAGGGACTATTGAATAAAGATATAATAGGTATACAAGTACTTACCATAGCCTTCAAGCATGCCCTCTGCATTAGGCACTTATTACTCTCTCGGTGTTCCCCTGCTCACCATGGTAGCTAATTTTCTTGAGAGCCCTCTGATACAGGTATTTTCTAGCCCACTTGCTATCCTGTTGTATTTGGAGAACTTCTCTACCTACTTTGTGAATGGATGCTATGTTAAGTCAGAATTACATATACTTGTTTTTGTGGTTACTCACTTAGTTTCAGCAGGGATCCAACACCAAGTGTGGAGATAGGAGCTCCCACACAGATCCATTCCATGACATCACAAAATGAATTGGCAGAACATATGTGCATCCCCGTGCATGGATGTGGGCTAGAGAATACAAAAATCTTGAGCTGAGGTAGGGTCTTCATTAGAAGAAATCCCAACCTTCAGTTAATTAAGATACTGAAATGTGTGTCTGTGTGTATACTTTCTACATCCCCACTTTGTGTTCCCCCTACGTAATATATCTTCTAAATGTCCAGGCATTGATGGACTTCGGGTCTGGTTGTTACAGTTTCCTTTTAAATTTTATTGTAAAAGGTTTCTCAGTAAAGATGGCATAAAGTAACATGGGCTTTATATAGTATCACATGCTCACTAAAATTTAAGGCACATCAGCTTGAGATGAGAAATGTCTGACTGTTTGGAAAAACTGTTTCTGTCAGCAACTGATGGAGTTCCTTGAATAGCTACTGTGTTGTGGTGAGTAGCTCAATTAACTGTACTTCTGTCGAGGACCACTAAACAAGACTCTTTCCCTTGTGCTGATATTAAATTGAATTTGCATAATACTAACTTTATTCTGGTTAAGGGCTTGACCTTTTTTGAATAGTCCATACTTTTCTCAGCTGTAAATGATTAAGGGTGAAGCTGTTAAACATAGTTTCAAGTTCAGTGAATTCTACTCCTGCATTTTTTCAGATTCAAAGTCAAATTAACTCCAGGAACACAAAAGAAAGGGAAAGGTGGGTAAAGATTATATTTACATAAGCAAAATTAGTTGTAAAATTAGAAACTTTAACAATCTATTTCATTCTTTTCTTTCACAGCGGCTAAAACTGCTTTGAACTGTTTCATGCATTTCAAAGAAACATCATCAAGAGAAAAAGACTTATTTCGGAGTGTGAAGGTATATTATTACTACTAATATTTTCCTTTATTAATGTACTTAAAGTTCTCAGTTTTCATCACTTTACAGCTGTTTTATTTATAGATAACCTGTTTGTATATGGTACTCAGTAGCTTACTACTCTGTAAGACTTTCCAGAACAAATCCTGAACCAACGAGTCACAACTAGGATGGGAGTTTGGATGTGTTTGTTCCTAATTGTTCCTAATTAATTTTACTCTGTCTTCTAAGAGCATTAAACAGGTACCTCCACCAGTACTCTTCATGTTCTCTGGTATGATGTTAGCAATGACCAGCTCTTTATATGATAGTTTGAGCTTCCATTAATGTATTTCTCTACTTGTCACTGTTTTTGTAGTTTTGCATTGCTCTTTTTCGTCCAGTTATTGCACTGTACCACCAATTCAAAATAATGTTATACTCTTCACATCTGCAAAACACTAAGTGTTTTGCACTTAGTTACAGAATCTTAAGATCATCATGCTGACTTCATGCTGAGTGTGTCAGAAGAACAGAATGACCTAAGAATAGTGGCATTGGAATGTAACCATTTGAAATGGGTAGCAACAAAGCAGATATAAGGCTTATCTGTTGTACAATGAAATGCTCAGTAAAGCTGTCATTTTACACCTTTTGTGCTATATCCTTGAGCTTTTTGCCAAAAAATAAAAGTATATATTTGTTTGTGTATGTGTCTATTATATATATATATATATATATATATATATATATATATATATATATATATATATATATATATATATATATATATATATATATATAGGTCCACTATGTAATTTTGAAATACTGAAATCCCAAATTTCAGTATTTTGAAATTACAAAGCCGAAAACCCAAGCACAACTCACAATTCCGAAAACACACAACCGCGAAATTCAAAATGCCAAAACTACACTACACATACAGTACACACACAAACAAACACAAAACTATCCCCCACAGTCAAATAAATGCATCTACCTTGTAGATAAGCAGGGGGGCAAGCCCACCTATGGCCCCACCCCCCTACTTATATATTTTATCTGCGAGATTGCAGAAACAGAAACACAAACGAAACTCACACACACACATCTTACAGTGCCTCAACACACACATCACAGTCACAGCACACACTTACACACACTAAAGCCCCTAACCAACACATTTACACACACAAACTTACCTAAAGTTAACCCATACATCCACACAATGCACCAGCGGAGGTGGAAATTCAACATCTCCATGCTTTGGGATTTTGAATTTCGCATTTCTGCCGGTTTCGGAATTTGGAGTTTTCGGCTTTGTAATTTCGAAGTACCGAAATTCGAGATTTCAGTATTTGAAAATTACAAAGTGAACCCATATATATATATATATATATATATATATATATATATATATATAATATATATAATATATATATATATATATATATATATATATATATATATATATATATATATATATGTATATATATATATATATATATATATATATATATATATATATATAAAAATATATATATATTAAAAAAAAATATATATATATATATATATATATATATATATATATATATTTAAAAAAAATATATATATATATATATATATATGTATATATGTATATATGTATGCCCCCTGCACCCCCTGTACAAACTCCAAGATCGCACTACAGTGAAGGAAAGGGTCAATTTCCCTATCCTCACTATAGTGTGATCTCCGTTCAAAATAACGAATCCACAAGGGTGAATGCACACTAGCATTCGCCCTTGTGGATTTGTCATTTTTTCGAATTAAAATTCCACACCTCGGAAAATCGCCTTTCAACTTTTCTAGTCGCATGACTGACATGCAACATTTTGATTGTACACCATATATATATATATATATATATATATATATATATATATACATAGAGAGAGAGAAAGACACACACACACACACAAAAGTATTATGTTATATCAAAATATCCTAAAAGGAACCCTTTTACTTTCTCCTGTCTGATCTTTGCTGTTAAGCTAATGCAGGCAGTCAGAATCACAAAACCTCATGCCCAGTTCCATAACTCCAAGTCTCACATCAAGGTCCATATGTGGTCCTATCATCAGCATAATTTAAGAAAGGTATTGCATTATTGACAGTCTCCTTACAAGGAATGCATGCTCTGTCTTGATTTGTGAAGGGATGTGGCATATCTATGCTTGACCACACACCAAGAACACAACACAAAAGTGGTTTGACTTTTATGTACAACAAGGTCCAGTCCTGTACTGAGTGCTGATGTGATGAACACAGTATTCTGGGAGCACTTTTACCAGATTAGATTAATAAAGTGAACTACATAGGTGTATGTACAATGCTTACCTACAGCACTAGTGCACTAGATAGTACATGTACTCATAAAAATGGTCAGAAACACCCATACTGCCATGTATATGTGTTCAGTCATGTGTTTTTGCCATACTTGTTATCGCAGTGGGCAGTGGTGGTGGTGCAACAGAATTCTTGATTGTCCACAGTGATGGCCAGAAGTCATTCACAAGCATTTCTCGCTCACCATGATTGAGGAAGATAGCTCATTTGCATATACGTGAGGGAGATAATTTGGTATATTGTTGGCTTATATTGATGGGGCTTACTGCTGTCACTGTGGCATGAGGGGACTATGGGTGTAGTTGCCATGCAGTGATTATGTGTATTTTACTTTGCTTCAAAATGCAGCAGTCACATGTATATATATATATATATATATATATATATATATATATATATGTATGTATATAAATGTTGCTTATATGGTTTTTCTATGTACTTTTTACCCTATGCTTACTAACCATCATGCCTTTCCTGATTGGGCTAGAGCATATTTGTTAAGCTTTATTCGCAAGACAAGGGTGAGTACCATCTTAGGGGGACTGTCATTCAGACAGCCATGTAGGGTGGTTTGTACCTTTGCTAGTATCCTAACACTGAGAGTGTATAATGTAGGTCTTAACTCCTTCCTTGGGCAGGGGACAAATTTCCCCATGCGCATCCAATGAGTGCTACCATGTAAGCAGCTGGATGGCTGAATGCCATCCCTGGGACCACCATGTTTTCCCCGCTGTTTCCCTGAGAGTTGTTGTGGCATTGGACAGCACCAGTCCACTGTCCTCCCTGTCTGGATGAACACATCCATCAAGTTCAAAATGACAATAAAAACAAAACACATAAACAATGCTTTTTTTTTGGCAGGGGGCCTTGCTTCCACCCCCCACTACTTAAATATACCAACTCTGAGATTACACTACATTGAGGAAAATGGCGATTTTCCCTATCTGCAATGTATGGCAATCTCCGTTCACGCTGTTTGAACTTCCAAAATGGCGGTTATATGGTCTCAGCCATATGACGTTCATCATTTCGGCAGTTTGATCAACTGAAGAGAATACACACACATATATATATATATATATATATATATATATATGTGTGTGTGTGTGTGTGTGTATGTATGTGTGTATATATATATATATATATATATATATATATATATATAATCTGCGTGTGTGTGTGAATGTATATATTTATATATATATATCTGTGTATATATATATATATATATATATATATATATATATATATATATATATATATACAAACAAAACCAAGAGAACACTAGGAAAGAAAATTATCAAAATAATAAAACTTCTGAAGGTATCTGTAATCTGTGGAACGTAAATAAAGTTAACTTTCCAAAACAATCATCAGAAATAATGCAGCAAGTAGAACCAGTAATTGAGCGCTTTTGTTCTTTATTTAAGAACTTCTTCAGAATAAGTAAACTGTGCAATTTTCAGAGTTAAAACAGTGTAAGTAAACAATAGAAATAACAGTTCAGCCCCTTAAACCATGACGAAAGAGTAACTATGAAAATTTCATTACTCATACATATGTATAAGGTGGGTGTACATCAACAGGAAACCTGAGTAGCAAAAAGTCTGTCTGATTTAATATATATAAAATATTCAACAAATAGGTAATACTAGCGAATTAATAAGTAATTAGGAAATGAACAGCTCAAAACAATATATATAAAACTGCACTCCTTAATACATAATAATGGAAATCATTTCTCACGCGTGTGTGTGTGTGTGTGTGTGTGTGTGTGTGTGTGTGTGTGTGTGTGTGTGTGTGTATATATATATATATATATATATATATATATATATATATATATATATATGCTTCTTTGAAGCGGTCACCAAAGCCATAGATGAGGGTAAGGAGGTTCACTCAGCCTATCTATATCTCGCCAATGCTTTCGACACCGTCCCCCACTTTGGAATTATAGATAAATTCACTAAACTATGTATAAATTCCTATGTCACAAGATGGGTTGCCAACTGGCTCACTGACAGAACCCACACTGTGAAAGTAGCAGACTCCAAATCCGACTTCAGATGAGTGACAAGTGGAGTACCACAGGGTTCAGTCCTGGGTCCTCACCTGTTTGGTATCTACTTCTCAGAAGTACAGGCTAACACAGAAGGTCTTTGGTTAACGAAGTTCGCAGATGACTGTAAACTAGGAGCCATAATCGAAACTCCTAACGATGTGGGCATCCTACAAAAGGGCCTCACTGAAACAGATGCCTGGTGTCAAAGCCATGGCCTCAAGCTCAATGCCAGAAAGTGTATTTTCATCCCTTTTGGTAAAAACTCTGTACCCATGAACTACCACATAGGCAGTAGTCTGCTTAACACCGAAAGTGTAATAAGAGACCTTGGGACACAGGTGGACAGTAGTCTCTCCTTTGATAATCACATCGCCACAGTAGGGAAATCCTTCTATGAGCACACCTCATCAAAAAAGGTTTCTCATCCCCTCTACTCATTGCTCATTAGACCAATTATACAGTACAATGCCCCTTTTGGTATGTACCTCACAAGACATCTGCAACAACTAGAAAGGCCGCAGAAATACCCCACAAAGAGGATTACCGGCTTCAAACAGATGCCCTGCGCAGACCGTCTCAAAAAGCTCCAGCTTTACTCCATCGCATATCACCTCTCAGAGGCGATGTCTGCCTAACATACAAAGCTATGTCAAACCCAGAGCTGATGGACATGCTTCACTTAAAGAAATCCCAATCCCTCCGAGCTACACGCTCTAGGGACCTAAACCTTGTCACCACAATAAACAGAACATGCTGGAGGGATAGATTCCTGTCCCAGAGACTTCCCATACTCTGGAACAAACTACCTATCTATATCAAACAAAGCTCCTCATTAGCACTCTTCAAGAAAAATCATAATGATTGGTTGGGAGATAGGAAATTCACCCCGGGGATCACTTCTGTGGCTCTGCTCGACAGGGGCACAGGAAAATAATTTTCTTGGGTGGCGAAAGCCAGTGTACCTTTTTAGCTAGGTGTATATAGGCCCTAGGGCCAGTAGCCTAGGACCTACCTATGACATATATATAAGCTGCAAAATGAAGAAAGAACTTTACACTGACAAAAAAAAACTTCTACAGCTATATGAAAAAACAACACCAGAACCAGTAATTGAGCGCGCTTTCGTTCTTTTAATATGTAAAAACTTCTTCAGAAATAAGAAGGTACAAAGAAAATCAGTAAATATACTGGGTGTGACAAGGATTGACAGGATTAGGAATCAGTATATTAGAGGGTCAGCTCAGGTTGGAAGGTTTGGAGACAAAGTCAGAGAGGCGAGATTGCGTTGGTTTGGACATGTGCTGAGGAGGGAAACTGGGTAGATTGGGAAAAGGATGCTAAGGATGGAGCTGCCAGGTAAGAGGAAAAGAGGAAGGCCTAAGATAAGGTTTATGGATGTGGTGAGGGAAGACATGCAGGTGGTTGGTGTGACACAGCAATATGCAGAGGACGGGAAGAAATGGATACAGATGATCCACTGTGGTGGCCTCTAACTGGAACAGCCAAAAGAGAAGAAAGAAGATGGCAATAAAGCAGTAAAAGAGTAACAGCCAATGAAATAACCCTAGCCTTCTTTAAATATGCACATATTATATGGTAATGAAGTGACCTGAAAAATCATGTACAATATACAGCATACAGCAAACCAGTGAAAAGTGAGTCTGTCATGTGAACTCAGGTAAGCCATTACAAAGCACATTTTAAATTGATATCATTCAAACCAGGAGCTGAATCTTCTCCCAGCAGAAGTTGACATTTGAGTTCCTTAACCTCCAGAAGAGTAGCATAGTCACCCAAAAACAGTTCTACTTGCTCTAATACTAAAAATGGAAATTTTTCAAAATTAGTACAAGTTAGCGAATGTCTTGCTAGTGCATTTCGAGAGTCAGAACTTCTGAGAGCCCCAGAGTATTCTTTCATTCTGTCTGACAGTTTCCTGCAAGTCTTTCCCACTTAGAAATAATAACAGGAATTACAAACTGCAGCATAAACCAGATTAATGGATGAGCAGTCATAATGATGGGAAAAATTAACTTTATAGTCATTGTGTACAAACGTGTAGCACTTCCCTTTGAAAATAAGCTTGCAACGAACACATTTGCCACACTTGAACATGCCAGGTGGGTCAGTAATGTTTCTAACAGAATTTAACACCAGTGCTGAGTCTCTGTTTTCAAGTCATTTTCTAATTGTTTTAGTCTTTTTATATGCAAACAATGGAGAATCCCATAACATGTTAGACAAAGTCTGTGAACTAGTAACAATGTTCCAGTTGTGAGAGATGACATCCCGGATAAATTTCATATCCCTGCAATTAGGTAACGGGAAACTCAATGTCCTGTCTGGAAAAGCAGCAGTATTATTTTGTTTAGGTGTAAAACCGCAGTGAAGAATGGGCTTTTAATTTACTCTTGCACAGTACATTACATACTTTTTTGCAAATGAGACATTAGAAACCTATTACAAAATCAAAGTTCTTGCACTTGGTATAACTTGAGTCATGACCAACGGTCTACTTTGTGTGAATTGACATCTGATAAATCATTAAGAATTTTGAAAGCAGACAAGGGAACAGGAATTGTTTTAATGGAACAGTCCCGGTATGTACATACTGTCCAGAGGGATTTGCAAAACAGCCAATACTACAGACTGACCACTTTGTTTGAGGCGGATGTTGCGTTCTCACGGATTGATGATACGTTGGCTACACTGGAAAGAGATGGAACAGTTTCTTTGGCTGAGGCTCAGTTTATGTCGGTTAATGGTCCAAGTCTGGGAAGGTTCTTCGGCAATCTTAAGATTCATAAGGATTGCTGTAACCCCCCTTTCAGACACATTGTCTCAAACAGAAAGACGAAAACTGAGAATATAGCTGAGTACTTGGACTGGGTTTTGAATCCTGTAGTGCAACGCATGCCTTTCTACATAAAGGATTCATGGCATTTCTTACATGAACTCTTTCTACAACCTCCAACTGATATGGACACGATGTTCGTCACCATTGACATAGAGGCTGTTTACACTAGCATCTGTCATGAGGAGGGATTGCAGTATTTGCAGTCTTATCTTGGAAGAGCCACGAAATTTTCACGAGTAAAAGTTGCTACTATTTGTACTTTATTAACATTGGTACAGGAAAGTAATTTTTTTCATTTCAATGGGATGGTATATAAACAGGTCAAGGGGGTTGACATGGGATCAAAGCTTTCACCAGCATTTGCGAATTTAGTCCTTGCTGCCTGGGAGACTAGCACGCTTACTCATTTACCAGGCTTTATCTACACTAGACTGTATAAAAGATATAGTGATGATATCTTTTTTGTCTGGCAGGGCTTGCTGATACACTTGCATGATTTTGTTGATTCCATCTCCGAAAGCATTCTGTTTTTAAAATTCAAAATATCTGGAATTGGTAATTAAGTGAATTTTTTGGATACTGTCATTACACTGGATTGTCTTGCACATACATGGGACTCCAATATTTATTGGAAAGATACTTTCCATAACTACCTCCATTACACCAGCATGTACTCTGAATTTATTAAAAGGAATTTGGTGCGTGGCCAATATATTAGACTGTCACGGATTATCAAACAGGTTTTAATTTCATTAATGAATGTGCTTTTCTAATTTCTTAACTTTTGGATAGAGGCTACCCAAACTCTTTACTTGATACTGTGCTGCAAGATGGTATTAGAGGTTCGCCATTTGAGGTTTCCGCCTATCATTTCCCATGGTTTCTTTACAGAGCCCAATGACATTGTGGATCAGAACCAGCCCCTTACTAGTACCAATCCTCTGTCTGCACAGCACCACACCCCTTCTGCCAGCTTAGTACAAGTTAGCGAATGTCTTGCTAGTGCATTTCGAGAGTCAGAACTTCTGAGAGCCCCAGAGTATTCTTTCATTCTGTCTGACAGTTTCCTGCAAGTCTTTCCCACTTAGAAATAATAACAGGAATTACAAACTGCAGCATAAACCAGATTAATGGATGAGCAGTCATAATGATGGGAAAAATTTACTTTATAGTCATTGTGTACAAAAGTGTAGCACTTCCCTTTGAAAATAAGCTTGCAACGAACACATTTGCCACACTTGAACATGCCAGGTGGGTCAGTAATGTTTCTAACAGAATTTAACACCAGTGCTGAGTCTCTGTTTTCAAGTCATTTTCTAATTGTTTTAGTCTTTTTATATGCAAACAATGGAGAATCCCATAACATGTTAGACAAAGTCTGTGAACTAGTAACAATGTTCCAGTTGTGAGAGATGACATCCCGGATAAATTTCATATCCCTGCAATTAGGTAACGGGAAACTCAATGTCCTGTCTGGAAAAGCAGCAGTATTATTTTGTTTAGGTGTAAAACCGCAGTGAAGAATGGGCTTTTAATTTACTCTTGCACAGTACATTACATACTTTTTTGCAAATGAGACATTAGAAACCTATTACAAAATCAAAGTTCTTGCACTTGGTATAACTTGAGTCATGACCAACGGTCTACTTTGTGTGAATTGACATCTGATAAATCATTAAGAATTTTGAAAGCAGACAAGGGAACAGGAATTGTTTTAATGGAACAGTCCCGGTATGTACATACTGTCCAGAGGGATTTGCAAAACAGCCAATACTACAGACTGACCACTTTGTTTGAGGCGGATGTTGCGTTCTCATGGATTGATGATACGTTGGCTACACTGGAAAGAGATGGAACAGTTTCTTTGGCTGAGGCTCAGTTTATGTCGGTTAATGGTCCAAGTCTGGGAAGGTTCTTCGGCAATCTTAAGATTCATAAGGATTCAGTCAACCCCCCTTTCAGACACATTGTCTCAAACAGAAAGACGAAAACTGAGAATATAGCTGAGTACTTGGACTGGGTTTTGAATCCTGTAGTGCAACGCATGCCTTTCTACATAAAGGATTCATGGCATTTCTTACATGAACTCTTTCTACAACCTCCAACTGATATGGACACGATGTTCGTCACCATTGACATAGAGGCTGTTTACACTAGCATCTGTCATGAGGAGGGATTGCAGTATTTGCAGTCTTATCTTGGAAGAGCCACGAAATTTTCATGAGTAAAAGTTGCTACTATTTGTACTTTATTAACATTGGTACAGGAAAGTAATTTTTTTCATTTCAATGGGATGGTATATAAACAGGTCAAGGGGGTTGACATGGGATCAAAGCTTTCACCAGCATTTGCGAATTTAGTCCTTGCTGCCTGGGAGACTAGCATGCTTACTCATTTACCAGGCTTTATCTACACTAGACTGTATAAAAGATATAGTGATGATATCTTTTTTGTCTGGCAGGGCTTGCTGATACACTTGCATGATTTTGTTGATTCCATCTCCGAAAGCATTCCATTTTTAAAATTCAAAATATCTGGAATTGGTAATTAAGTGAATTTTTTGGATACTGTCATTACACTGGATTGTCTTGCACATACATGGGACTCCAATATTTATTGGAAAGATACTTTCCATAACTACCTCCATTACACCAGCATGTACTCTGAATTTATTAAAAGGAATTTGGTGCGTGGCCAATATATTAGACTGTCACGGATTATCAAACAGGTTTTAATTTCATTAATGAATGTGCTTTTCTAATTTCTTAACGTTTGGATAGAGGCTACCCAAACTCTTTACTTGATACTGTGCTGCAAGATGGTATTAGAGGTTCGCCATTTGAGGTTTCCGCCTATCATTTCCCATGGTTTCTTTACAGAGCCCAATGACATTGTGGATCAGAACCAGCCCCTTACTAGTACCAATCCTCTGTCTGCACAGCACCACACCCCTTCTGCCAGCTCCGTGGTGAATTTAAGCTTCAGACAGCTTCGCAACAATGCTGAGATTGAAACTGTTTCATCTCAAAATTCTGTGACTACGGACTCAAATTCATTCAGCCAGCCAGTTTCTATAGACAGACATCTTAGCTTCCCTTTGCCGATCTGTAGAGATCAAGCTTCTATAAGGGATGTTATTCTTAATAACTGG